>NW_026900631.1:1572500-1697500 GCF_033783945.1 Neopsephotus bourkii
ATGAAGCAAAACAAAACAAAAAATCCTGTAAACTTATCTAGCATTTAGCTTTTAACTTGCCAGAGGCACATTGTGTTTTATTAAAATATCAACAAAGAGGAGCCAAAGTCAACAAAAACAGAGTGGGTTCTCCCGTCTCCCAGCCAAATCCCCCAGATCCTGCAGGATACTCCTGTGTTCATCTTCCCTCCTCTTCCTCAGTTCTGTCCCTGACAGCCATATCTCATACTCACATGCATTTGCTGCAACACTTTGGCATGAAATTTTCTGTTACCTGAATATTTGGACTTTTTTTCTTACATGCTGTCTTCTTGCCTAGGTGACCCCTCTGTATTCCCTTTCTCTTGCATGCATTGCTCTCCGTAAGTCATGATTCAACTTGTGGCTTTTTTCCCCACCAGTCTGACTTTCAGCACATGGGGAATGCCTGCTCCTGTACCTTTAAGATTTCATTCTTGAAGAGCATCCAGCCTTCCTGGACCCCTTTGTCCATCAGTACTGTTTCCCAAGGGACTCTCTCAACCACCCTCCTAAACAGGCCGAAGTCATCCCTCCAGAAGGGCAAGGTAGCAGTTTTGCTGACCTTCTTCCTGACCTCACCAGGGATAGAAAATTCAGTCATTTCCTGATCACTTTGCCCAAGATGGCCTCCAACCATCACATTACCGACCTGTCCTTCTCTGTTCGCGAACACCAAATCCAGCCATGCATCTCCCCTAGTTGGCTCACTCACCAGCTGGGTTAGGGAGTTATCTTCCACACCCTCCAAGAACCTCCTGGACTGTTTCCTCCCTGTGGTGTTGTACTTCCAGCAGACATCTGGTAGGTTGAAGCCCTCCATGAGAACAAGGGCAAGCGATTGTTAAACTTCTCCCAGTTGTCTGAGGAATGCTTCATCTGTAGCTTCATCCTGGTTGGGTGGTCTATAACAGACTCCTACCAGGATATCTGCTTGGTTGGTCTTTCCCCTGATCTTCACCCACAAACATTCAACCTTCTCACAACATGGAATTCCAGGCAGTTGGTGCAACCCCACCACCTCTTTCTCCTTGCCTATCACTTCTGAAGAGCCTGTAAGCCATCCACTGCAGCACTCCAATCATGTGAATCATCCCACCACATTTCTGTGATAACAGTCAACTCATGATTTCCCTGCTGCACAATGGCTTCCAGCTCCTCCTGTTTGTTGCCCATGCTGGGGGCATTGGTATAGACACATTTAAGTTGCCCTGCGGATCCGGCCTCCAACAGTGACATGCCATATCCTGGCTCATTTTCCCAATGTATAATGCATACACACTGCAAATAGCAATAAATCTATCAGCTCAGTGCCCCAGATTTCTATGCACAGCAGCACTGAGTTGGGAGTATGCATTGGCTCATGCCAGTAGCTAACATGGATAATGTATAGTTCTTTAAGTCATCTTCAATAACTGCTCTGTTCCTGGCAAGTGGTAGTTGCATCCGAGATAAGCTCTCAAATCGCAGTGAATATGACACAGCGATAAATACTTCCCCTTGTGCACGCTCACAGATTATTTGCCAAAGTACTGCACATATGGTTTCCAGCATACTGACTTTTTTTGGTAGGGAATACAGTATTTCAACCACCAAAAAAGGGTTCTAGCACAAGGACAAAGCAGCAATTTGATTAAATACACTGCAAATCAACTTCCTGTGGTCCTGATCTGCTGCTGAGGCGGCCAGGGAAGGAGAAGGAAGTTGGTAGAATAGAAAGTTATCAAGCCCACACTTCATACTGAGTTTGGCACTTCAAAGAGCACTGTACCGTACATCTGCCATTTAACATAACCTTGTAACCTTTCAGATCACAAGAGTCTGGCTTCAGGACAGCAATACATGAATTGTGAGATCCAAATATACTCCTTTAGATGTGGGTCACAGTGATGGCAGTCGATTAAACTCAAATGCCCCAGGTGATATCTGTAATACAGACTTCCTGCGCCAGCTTGCAGCCACAAATCCTGCTTCCTGGTATTTTTTTCCATGGCATTAGAGACAGCACTTCTTTGGCAAGGGAAGAGAGCAAGGCCCCTCTGTTCCGGATTATACGGAGATCAGCCTGGAGTAGCTCTGCTGCAGTCAGTGTAAATTGCCTCAGATTTGCACCGCGGAGATTTGGCCCACATCTATAGTAGCCTGCTCTAAACGTATTCCCTAACTGAAAAACAAGACAAAACACTGTCTGAATTGAAAGTATTTGAACAACTGACTGTGGTTTAAATTTAAATCTGACTCATAATGGGGTAATATGTTCCACAGCATCTTCCTGCTCATACCTCCAAGTAGTGAGAGAGGCCCTTAAAGAAACGGGGGTTACCACTGTCTGGAAAGCAGACGGTTCTTCCTAGACCCTGAGCAAACTCCATAGGAGCTCACAGCATGAATCAGGCCCCTTCTCAACATAGAAAGACCAAAGGTCTGCTCCTGCTTGCTCCAAATTCTTCACTGCAATCCAATGTGTCCCCCAGGCTTCAACCTGGCACCGACTGCTTGCTCCAAAACTGCACTCTACTACGTTCTGTGACACATGCCCCTGACCCACAGCCTCTCAGAGACCCACACCCACAGCAGCCTTTGACAACAATGACGATCAAAACCAGCACCTTGGTTGCACGATGCTTTATGATGTTTTAACAAAACACAGCACAGCTTCCGTAAGCAGTAATGATTACTTGTTATTGCTTGACTGTCTGTACATAGCAAAACTACCTTAAAAAAGATACCACAATGCTCTCTGAACGATGGCTTTTTGCCCTGTGAAGGGTTCCACTCATCCAGATTTGTGGTGGCGCCTATTTATTTTTTTGAATGTTTATTCATACAAGACAAGCTTTTATTTTTTTTAAGGGTGCAGGGACTTTATTCATAAATACAGAAGCACCTTAATAAAAGAAACATGTGACGAGGGCTTCAAAGCAGGCAAGAAAACTGATGAACAAAGGCATTCCCATAACTGAGCTTTACCTGATCAAATTCCAATAAAGCCTGCATTTGGCATAAATCTTTAAAAACATAGCAAAGCCCACCAGAGGATGCTAAAACTTGTTTATTTAATATTATTCCTCCTCCCTTGCCCCAAAATAGTTTATCCTCTTAATATTTTCTGAAGTCCTGGTGCACCGAGTGAACCTGGCGCAGTAGAAAGACGGGAGGAGAAATGTGGGAGAGCGTTCTCAGCAGTGCTTCCTTCCTTCCTTCCCTCCAGCTTCCCACTCTCCAATGTGCTGATGATCAGCAGCACCACCAGCAGATAACCCTCACTTTCAGGCAGAAGAAACAACAGGAAAGATAGTGCCTTTAGAGGATTTAAGTCTTTGTGGCTTCACTTATCCACAGCCAAAAGAGACAGAGGTTTTTTATATGAGCCTTATAGAAAAAACTTAATTCCTACTTCTATGAGATTTATTATTTTTCATCCTAAAACTACTTAATATGTGCACTACGCTTCCCATCTGTGTAGGAACACACAGGATTGCTTAAATACCAAGAGAAGTATTCTGGGTGAAAACAGACATTAAAGCAACTATTTCTGCTCTCAGATATTACCACTTGCCCACTGGTGATAGACTCATCCAGGGCACCTCCACAAGAGCTAATCTCCAGGATCCACTGTGTGGAGAAACCCTGGGGGGCAGGAAGACCTGGCAAACAGATCCAACAGTCACTCATTCCCAGCATGAATACGATGGGGTGCTCCCTGCTCCAATCCTGCCTCTGATGTAGGAATAGGGTCCTGCTGCACTGGGGGAGAGGCATGAGGGGCCATGGCCCTGGGTTGCCATTCCAAACAGCCCCAGACTGCTTTCCCAAGTCAGTGCAAACAAGGGCTGCAGGAAAACACAAAGTCCTTTCTGATGTGGTTTGGAAAAGGGAGCCAAGTATAGCCTGAGGAAAGCTCAGCTGAAAAGGTGCAGTCTTGTAGTTCTTTTTTTTACTTGAAGGGGTAGATCTGTAAGGTCAGAGGACCACACAAAGAAAGAATCAGGAGGAGAAACAAAATATTTATGTTCTGCTTGCTTATTTTTTCCATTTACCCTGCACATCTGTCTCTGGCTGTTCCTAAAATAGCCCTTCAGAATAATACCATCCCTTCTGCACCAGCGGTATACATATCACTATTAAACTGCCACGGGACTAAATCTGAGAGCTCTTGGGGAGGCGACCAGGGATGGTCGCTTTTCTACAAACCACAAAAAGGCTTCTGCCCCTCTCTTCCTGCTTCACGAAGAAAGATGAGGGGACAGGGGAACAACCATTCCCTGAAACTACAGGTATGAGAGGGATTTCCAAAACCCTCATCAAGAAGATCTCCTCAGCAAAGCAAAACACCAGGCAACCCAAAACTTGAAAAACTCCCTCATAATTAAGCATTGCTTATGCAAGAAAAAACCCCACATTGTTCCTTCTGGGCACAACAGCCCTGGCAAACCCTGCCTGTATCTCACAAGACAGGATGTAGTGCTTACGCATGGAGGAGTGGTTGCTGCACATGCCAACTCCACTAGTAAACTCCTCTGCAAGACACACTTGCCATGCATGGCTTTTCATGCTGGAAGCAAAGATATCTAAGTGAGTCTTCAACCCTTACAGAATGTATTTGCCTCTCCCACTTCCACTGAAATTAGCATCTTCCTCACTCTCCCCTTTTACCACCACCATCTGTATCTTCTTCCACTGCTAGACACCCCTACCTGCACTATACACACACCATTACACAGCCCTGAAGCTCATCTAGCATCACTGTGACACTAATGTGTAAATACCCATCTTTCCTCACCTTCAGCTCCTTAAATTTTCTTCTTTCGAATCTCTAAAATTCCTTACTAAGTTTTAGGGTGCTTTCTATAGCACTGTCCTACAATACATCATAAAATATCTCAAGTTGTAAGGGAATCATAAGGACTATGGGTCCTTCCTCTTCAATTTCTCCCTGCTTTTGCTTTTCCTGTTAAGCCTCTGCATGTGTTGTGATGGAGATTAGCTGCAGCAGTGTTTAGGAACTCAGTATTTAGAGATTAGATGCTCCAGCAGTAGAGATGCTGGCAATAAACCCAGGCACTTCAGACTGGCCATCACAAAGCTATTCTGCCTCTGTACAAGGTTTTGGGAAAGCTGCATACAAGACTGCAAGAAACAAGTATTCCCAAAAGCAGGCAGGAAAATAGCCACCAGAAGAAGGTTTACAGGAGCTTGTAAGAAGTAAAGTAGAGAGAGGAACTAACAGGCAGCTTTTATCATTTTAATAGGTGCTCGCAAGGGAAATGCTTCAGAGACAACTTGCCTCTCTACAGCAAAGTAACATGTCCAAAATATGCCTGGCACAAACACACACTGAGAGCTTGCTGCCTTTGGCTTGCCTGTTGCTTGGCAGAGAAAAGAGCTAATCCTACAAAAACCTGCACTCATTACTCACCTAACACTTCACTCAGCATACCCCACCCAGCCTAAAAAAGAAACTGCCTTACTCAGAGCTATATATTTATCCAAAGACCTGAGTACCTGCCCTGGATGCAGGTGTCAGTCACTTCCATGGGCACAGGCTTGCTGGATTCAGGCTCTCCCAGATAAACTCCAGCTGTTTCCCATTACAATGTGAAATCCCAGCCCAGCAAAGTCCCTTTCTTCTCCACCTCTGCTGAACCCTTTGTGTTCCATGTTCCTCAAACAAGGAATGGAGATGAATCTACCTCAGGCAACCACAGCTGTAGTCCTGGCTAACAGGTCTCAAAAGCAGAACAACAGAAAGCCTGGAGATGCCATCAACTCCTTTTAGGATGTCTGAACATTAAGGTCAAGCCAGAGCATACAACCATTTCAGCAGGCTGGTGTGGCAGTGTCACAGGACTCTGTTATATATAGATGACACCAGTGACTCTCATTAAAGACTCTTAGCTTTCTCTTTCAACAAACGACATGTTATTTATGCAACTTTTCTACCAGCCTGGTCTTGGACAGGAAGGCATCCAGGTTGCAGTCATGAAACCAAGCACCCAGTAACCACTTGTGGACCTGAACAACATTCAACTGGGAATCACGCTTCTCCTACATTTAAACAATTGTTTAAGCAGTCCTTTCCTGCTGTCATCCTCTAAGGCTGGCTTATACCGACACTTCAGCAAGCATATGAAACCAAATTCCCCCTCTCTGCACCAAGTCTGGCTTGTGCTTGACCACACCAGGCAGGAAAAGGTGAACACTGAAAGTGAGGGAGAAGACTAACTCAAATTTGCACCCACTGGATCTGAATCTGACTCTACAGTCAAATCCAGGACAGTGCTCAGGCATAGCTAATGAGGGCAGCAAGAAAAGAGCCATAGAGGGGTTCAGTACACTTTTACAAGGTGGTATTCTATCTGGCAGGGGTTTCTGGAACAGTCTGGGGTGTTAAACAAGTCCCGGGTTGCTGGAACAACTGTGAGGTTTACTCCATATAAAACTGCTGGGAGCTGAGCTGTGTTTCTCAGCAAAGTGAACTATGCTTTAGATGAAATATGCTCTAGAAAGTAACTGCACAAACACACAGGCTCTCCTGTAAGTGACTTTAATGGCTTTAAAGTCTTTAAAGACTAAATGACATTAATCTTATAAACAGGAGTGAGAAAGTCGCAGGGTCATTTTCTTCCTCATGCCTCAATCCTTGCATTGTCCACTCACTTTCCTCAAACCCTGGGTTATCATACAGAAGTCAGGTCTGAAACTCCTAAGCTTTGAAACTCAATTATTAACAGTGCCATTTATACAAGGAATGGTTAACAGGCTTCTCCTGAACACAAGCCAGAGAATGGAATTTGACTTCCATTTAAACTACAGTACAGGCCAGGTGTTGGGAGACAGAGATCCTGGGAATTATTTATTTGATGCCTTGTTCTGTCCTTTATCATTACATGATGAAACTATGGAGTCCTGAGGCATAACTGCAAGGAGTTTGTACATTTCAGCTTCATATGATTTTGAATAAAGTCCTTTCTAGGACAAGGAAGGGAAATTTAACCCAGCCTTCAAGTGTTCAAGGCCACATTGGCAGGTGCTTTGAGCAACTTGGTCTAGTGGAAGGCATCCCTGCCCATGGCAGGGGGGTGGAACTGCATGATCTTAAGGTCCTTTCCAACCCAAACCATTCTATGATTCTGTGAAATAATAGGCTACTTCGGAAAGATGGGACTCAGCTGCTTCCCCCAATGGCTTGTTCCTCCAGCTAGATGGGTGGTACAAGGTGGATTTGCTACAGAAAGACAGGGAGCTGACGTGTGTGAGGTGCCAGCCTACCTGGTACAGCTCTATCCGCTGCTCTGAGACCCGTGCCTTTGAGTTCTGCAGACGGAAGACCCTGAACTCAGCCTTCACCAAGTTGGAGGCATTCTTCTCCATCGCCGAGACGTCAAATCTGACTATTCGGAAGTAAAGGCTGTAATAGCTTGGTGGGATGGCATCTGCAAGAAAGCAGTATGATTTTAGTTTTTTATGTTGTGATAAAATACACTGTTCCTTCAAACTGAAATACAAGACAGCCTCAGTAAGAGAAATATCTGTACCATGATTCAGTTTCCAATGGACAATTTAATATTATCAACAATTTGATAGACAAAAAACAACCCCACATGTGTTTGATTACAGGAATACCATATTAAAAGAGATTAACAACTACTTCCAACTCTATATTCAGGTCATGTGTTTAAAACTCCTCTCTTTCAACACAGTGGTGGAAAATCCCAGATACTTATGAACTGGGAAAAATAACAGGAGTTGGCATATGGCAAATGCCTTCAGACTTGCACAGACTTCACAAGATCTGTGAAGACAACAAGTAACAGCAACTCATCTGATCTGTATGTTCCTTGAAAACCATTCCCCCCCCACCCGCCATGGAATATGGAGCATAAATTTGCCAGCTTCAGATTTTTTTCATATTTAGCTATTAAAGGATTTTACTGGAACAAAATATTCTTTCTGATTAAGGTGACAAAGGCAGGAAAAGAAGAAATAAAGGGAGGGAAGAGGCAAGCAGACACTAGACAGTATGGCTTTAAACTGAAAGAGGGTACATTTAGATTTGATATTAGGAAGAAGTTCTTTACTGTGAGGGTGGTGAGGCCCTGGCACAGGGTGCCCAGGGAAGCTGTGGCTGCCCCATCCCTGGCAGTGTTCAAGGCCAGGCTGGACAGGGCTTAAAGCAACCTGATCTAGTGGAAAGTGTCCCTGCCTGTGGCAGGGGCTTGGGACTGTATGAGCTTTAAGCCCTTTTCAACCCAAACCATTCCGTGATTCCATTATTATAAACTGTATTACATGGATTTTCACCACTTGGAAGCAGTAAAAGCCATAAACATAAAACCCCTCACCATTTATCAGGAGGAAAGCAGAAAAAAGCAGTTAGAAAAAGGGACCCAAGTATTCTGTAACAGTGCTGAACATATCAGTTTAGGTTTCAAAACAGTTTTCCTCCTTTCCAGCTGTAAACCCTGACTAAGGCTAAGCAGCAAAGCCCTTCTGCACAACACGGGTTACCCTAAAGGGTTCAGGAATCATCTGAGGCCATTCCACCCCGTCCTGGCCAGCAACACAAAAAGAAACCTCTTTTCTTACAGTGTGAAAACTGAAGTGGATAACAGAAAAGAGGAAAATTGTATTTGGGGAGCGGGGAGGGGAATTTTCTCTGAGGAAGTGAAGCTCACAGGCCTCCCTGGGGCCATGCCAGCAGCCAGACTCCAGGTCATAATTACAAAACATGAAGGTTTCCCACATTAAGGCAAGATTTGTCATGCAGTAGCAGGAGATGACAGCCTCATGTTAGGGAGGTGAGCAGTTCAGAGACCATGAAAGTCCCATGTCTTGTCTGAAATCCCAGCGAGTCACCTGCTCTGCTGCCTCCCTTGGCTACCCAGGCCTTTAATCCAGACAGATACCAATCGAATAAAATGCCTTCTTATGGAAGATAACCTAATTCTTAATAGATGTAATACACACATGTTATCAATTCTATGTAAAGAAATGTGGGAAGCTGAGTCCAGTACATTTACCATTATTTCCAAATAGGAATGATTAAAGGAATAAATCCTTAATAATATTTAACCATCTCAATAAGATATTAATAACTTAAAGACCTTCTTCCAAGTATTTAATGTTTCTAGACTGGCTGCTATTACCAGAACTTCTGAGCAACATAGGGCTCCCAGCTATTCAAGGCTACACCAGTCACAGCTACACATTCAATAAAGGATTTGTTGGAGCTCTTTGAATAATTCTGTTTAAACTGACTACAGAATAAATACCAAGTAAGAGGCAGTCACACAAGAAATAAAGCAAAGCTTGTGCCTTCACAAACTTCACAAAGATGCTGCCTCTACAAAATTGAGCCAAACTCTTATCTCTTAAATAATTAGAGGTAAAAAACCCTGAAAATAATCCTAGCTATGAGAAAATCTTTGACAATAAATAAATAATCTTGGCCTCAACTGAGCATGTATTAGAAGCAACAGATTACAAGCTCTCAAAATATTTAAAGAAGTCCTCTGAAAGAGTACTTCCAAAAGCAGACCCTCAGGATGGACAGATGGGTAAGAGATATAAATATGAACAGGAAGCGCCAGGCTTCCTTATGATCCCATTAATTAACTAAGCAAAAAAAGGTTGTCAAATTTTCACATCTGCAGTGCTTGAGAATAAACCCCAAAGCATCATGATCAGTATTCTCACCTACCAAGCTTATGGGCAGAAAACTGCTACAGTCTTACAAGGAGAAGTAAAAGAAAAATGGATGCAAATCACCCCCACACCAAACTGTTCCTTTCTCCCATGAGCAACACATTAGTGCTGGTCTCTCTAAAAATACCAAATGAAAGTCTTCTGAGAAAAGCTTAACTTTGTGCAAGGATGATCTTAATTTCAATACACTTTTGCTAATTCTCATAAAAGCTACTTGCTTTGGAGACGATTTCTTCAATTAAGAGGAATAATCTCTTCAACTTATTTTCATGCCATAGGAAAATCCAAGACTATCTGCTCTTCAGCCAAACCTAATTCTACTAGGAATACAATTTGACATAATAACATGTATATATAAGATTGATGCTTCCAGGATGAGTTCTAGATTGTCCTTCCCTGTCATTTATTTGAGGCATCAACCTATCATTTCATTCCCTGTGGACAAGCCAAATTAGCAGCCAGCTGCTTGCTCTGGCTCACACAAACCCTGTCCATATTGACTTTATTTCAGATTGAAAAGTCGTGTCTAACTGTCTGTTTGATTTCTATTCAGTTTCTTACTTATTTCTAGAAATTTCTTGTGCTGTATTTGTAGTCTTTCTTTTCAGTTTCTATATTTTAGATGATATATATTACAAATCTGTGAATAGGTATCAAAACAGATTCTGAACCGTTCTCTTTCACATATCAAGAATATAGACAGAGGAGGAATACTCTAGTAGTGTGCATGGTTTAGTTTCAATATGTTCATTTATATATGCAATGATCAAGTATTTACCTTCCACTGGAAGGCAGGCATGGGATACCCACCATGAATGAGTCCTTGTCTTACAGAAGCTTCATCTCTCTCTTTAAAATAACTTTGTACCTTGCAGAAACCCACATAGAAATCTGGTTTCTTTATTCAATCATTCATGACAGTATCCATGAGGAGTCAATTCAGGAAAAAGCATTATTTGTGGACAGCTTAAAAACCTAGGGGTTTTTTACTAATCAGAACCCTTCATTTGAAAAAGAATGGATGACTGAAGAGTTGGGGGTTATGTGAAAATTAATCAACATTAAGACTGAGAATTGATACTTGCAACTCTCCTTAAGGGAATGGGAAGAGCCCTATGGAGTCTACAAGCGTTTAGATTAGCCTTTAAGCGATCTCAGATGCTTCTATTTATCTCTCTTTTGTGACTCCACCTTAACCTGACAGTTCGATCAATTCAGACTCAGTTGGAGACCTCTTGTTTTGGCCCAGTGACTCCAGTGGATGCCAGGATGACTCTGACCAAGTCAATCTGCAAGCACAGTTACTCTGCTGCAGATTAGGCTCCTTAAGTATTCCTTGAACTATTATCATTAATGAGTGGAATTAAGTGAATATGTTTCCTGTAGCTAGAAAAACAGAGATTCCTTTTGTTTTGGAGAGAGGGAATAGTAAATGCAATGAAAGACTCCACTTTTATTATCTTTAAATTATTAAATCAACCCTCAGAAAACTGAAGACTTCCAGCTGTAATAATCATAATCACAATCATCACAGTACAGCTGAGATAAGAGTTATAAAACACAGTTGGAGGGTGAAGGCGTCATCCCTCCTCCTCCCATTAGCCTGCTGAATACCAAGCATCACAAGTTTGGGGTTTTATTATTTTTGGTTTGGGGTTTTCTTTGTTGTTGGGGCTTCTTTGGGTGTTTTCTTCTGGTGGTTTTTTTGGGAGGGTGGTGGTGTTGGGGTCTTTGTCCCTTGAATGACCTGAAACTTCAGCTGCTTCACACACGACAGTCCATGTGAACAGATGCCAGGTTAACGCATATTCTGGCATGTAAGTGTTTAAGTGCATAAGGACGCTGTGGTTTCTGTGTTTCCTACTTACTTTGTCCAGCATCTTCTAAGTTTCCATGCCAGCAGCTAGGACAGAAAGCAGTCCTCCTGCTCTGACAGACCAGAAAACCACTGATGGGAGAGGTGCAGGAGTCAGTATCCCCAGATACTAAAGGGTCTGCAGTATTGCTCCAGGTTGGAGCATTGTCAGCAGGAGAGACTGAACACATCCTCTGATCGACTGCCCAAAACAGCACACAGACCCCCAGGCATTGTGGCTGCAAGGAGAGCAAGATGCAGTCAAGCTCCCTTAAACAAAAAGTGGGAATGGAAGGAGTTTGTTTCATGCTGGAGATATTCCCCAAATCAGGAATCTCCTGGGTAAAAGGAATGATGCCTCTGCCTTCCACAGTTGTGTTTGCTGAACTAAGCCCTGCACCCTGCATTTCCACAGCTTCCCTCACAAGTACTGCATGTACTGACATTTAAGGAGAAACAAAACACTCTGACACAGCTCTGCTGAGAGTTGGGCTTTCATTCTGGCCAGGAAAAGGACCTCAATTCAATTGTATCCAAAGGAGGCTTCCCCCCACCCCCTTTAAATTCTAATTTCTGCTATTGAAACAACAACAACAACAAAAAAAAAAATGAATTACGTGCACAGCCCAAGTCAGGAAATGTAAACAACTTCTCTTTTCTTGTTGGAAGAGGCCAGACAGGCCGACTTCACACATACACCCACACAGGAAAGGCTGAGAGCTTCAATCTAATCCTGCCATCAAGGGCTTGTAATAAATGCTCCAAAGATTTATTTTTATTCTCTTTTTTGTTTATTAAACTTCGGAGGGTTTCTTTTGCCTTTTTCTTTTCCTCCTGGTGCTTTGCCCATTCTTTATTAGAGCAGCCACAAAACATGGAGTGCCCCTTTCTTCTTGCCCTCTCTTTTTTCCCCTCCTCATCTTTCTAACTGCAGTACATGAATGACCATGTAGTAGGCTTTGAAGCAGCACATGCAAATATTTACAAGAGTAACTTGATTGCTATTAAATGCAGTTGTGATGTTTTCCATGCTCTGGCAAGCTTCCTTAACCTCTCTAACTATTAGGACTATTTAGGCTGTTTAGATTTCAGCTAACTGATAGCAAATCCTACAATTCTTCTTGTAACAAGCAGTATAATGTGACGTTACCCTCCCTGTGTGAATTTTACTCTCTGCTCAACAGAGAGCTGCCTTTAAGCACAAGGTAAATGAAGCAGTATGAGCAAGACTGCTGGAACGATGGACAGCTTGTCAGCTGTAACAGCACATCATTCCAGCAGGATTGCATCCTTCCTTTCAGGCACACTCGGGTCACAGATTCTCTCCTCTTTTCCAGGGAAGGTCTCTCCAAGAAATTAGAAACTTGTTTAACGCATCTGGGCTCCCAAAGCCCATGGATAATTACTTTGCTCACCCCTCCTGACCCTGACGTGGCTGCAGAATCCTGCTGCAAACTGCCTCTCTGCAATGAAAGGGGCTATGCAAATACAGTGGACCAAATTACGGAGGCCTACAGCTTATATTTGTGAACTGGGATTGGCCCTCAGAGGTAAATCAGTTGTACAACAACTTTCCATTAGCTCTGAAACTCTACCCTGCTGTGGCATTATGAGCACATCCATTAAACACTTGTGCCGCTCTCTGCTCAGAGATCACTTCCAGCCTCTTGCTACAAGGCTTCAAAGTCAGGCAGTACAAAAGCAATGTAAGAGACTTGCTCCAAATATAATCCAGTTGTTACCTACAAAGCTGCCAATGAGCTATTACTTTCGTTTGTCATCAACTATTTGCTATTAAGGAGGGACACTGCATTGAATGTCAGAAAGGCCCAGTGGCTCTGGAGCAGCTCTTCTTGCAGAACAGGGCATGCATGCACCTACAGCACAATCTAAGACGTGATACCTGTTATTACACATGGCTTTGGTGAAAAACCCATGCCAGAAACTGGCAGCTAGGAATCTTCCACTGAATAATCCCTGGATACATAATGCATCCACGCAAAAGATGTTCACAACTGTGATGTGAATCACGTGCAGATTCACAATTCCAAATTCCCTGGTAACTTCAACCTTGGTATTTACTGCACGTGGATATGCTGACACTTAACAAGAGGAACAGGCATACATAAAGGAAGACAGAGCTTTCTTATCAGAAGAACGGACAGAAAGAGAACAGGCTGGGGACCCAGTTGCTGCAACAACCCTTTTGAGAATCAGAACAACTGAAGACTGAATCAGAAGCCAGTTCCCTCTTTTACCATGGACACTGACCTCTGGCCTGTTAGTATGCAGTCACTTCCCCTGCAGTCACATGGGGAAACCTCAGTACAATTTCACTAAGACAGTGGAATTTGGAGTCATGAGGTGATTTCCCTGGGAGAAAACCCAAAGAAACAAAGCCTCACTACTACAGGGACTCCTAACTGCAGCTCTTTAACCATGACTTTCTTTTACCAATAACATTAACAGCAGCCAATCCTGAAGATGTGTGTGTAGTGTCCCTGCCCCCAGCAGGGGGGTGGAACTGGATGAACTTCAGGTCCTTTCCAACCCAAACCATTCTATGGTTCTGTGATTCTGTGATTTCAGTTAACATATATTCTGCTGCTGAACCACTTGCTATTGCTCTTTTAAAACATGCTAAGCTCTATGACAACATATGAAAAGTAAACAAGCTCAGGACGTTCTCCAGACTGAAGAGACAGGTACAGTGAAGCAAAGATGGGATTTTCTGAAGATATTTTAATGAAATTATGTGCTTCTTACTTAAAATTTGACAAGGGCTTTCTGCTTCTGCTGCGACTCCCTCATTGCTTCTCAAAGCCTGAATCTAAAGATGACTAGCCAAAGCTATGACCTCAACAACACTGGCAGTCTGGCTGCCAGTTACCCAAATAATTCCTTCAAGGTACTCCTGTTGCTCTGGAGTTTGATGGACTTTAACGTTATTACACAGGTTTTTTTGTAATCTTGGTTTCTGTAATGGTGAAAAACATTCTGAAGTCATCTTTGGGTCAAAATGTGACTGGCACAATAAGGGACACCGAGACTGTGACTAGTCACTGGGGAATCATAGAGATAAACTGAAGTTTAGGTTAGGTTCTCATGAAAACAAGTAGTAAAATAAAACTCAACTCACTGGTGCTGTCATAGCAAAACTGCTGCATAGGATTCTCTATAAAAAAAAAAGGGTTAAGTCTTTGTAGGTTCAGTCTGAAATACACTGTTTAGCCTGAAAAAATCCCTACTACCCACACCAGCTAGAAAGAAGGAAGAGAATATATTCTGAATGATCACCTATGGCTTCTTCTCTCATTCCTATCCTATGGGTGCCATGTATGTTTGTTTACCTCCTACGAGGTGCTACATCAACAACCAAAAAGTCTATGGGAGCTATGACAGATTCCCCAGAATGAACCCTTCCTGACAAAGGTTCACAACTATTCCATCACCCAAAAGGCAAGGGGAAGTCAAATTTAATACCAAAGAGAAAAACTGCAGGAACATCCTGTTTTATCCGTGAAGATGACCAAGAGCCTCAGACAAAGTTCACAGGATCATTCTCCTGGGAATGACAGAGAGGCATTGCTGCCTCAAACACTGCTGCTGCAAGGGAGAGGTAACATGGGTGCAGAATGAACCAGCTTCCCCTCCCAGACCATGCTATAAATGCTCATGTGCAGCAAGCAGAAAGTGATTAACCTCTTTTGTGCTTTAAACCAGGCTTTAAAGACTAGACTGGATTCCAAGTGTTTAGCACTCAGTATTTTGAGGCATTTTTGTTGATGCTTTTTTTTTTTTTAATTTTCAAAAATGTCCCAGAATGAAGCCTCCAATTGGATGCATCTGGACTGATTTTCAACGGGCCTGGCTTTGTGATCTTTCGAAAATCAGTTTTGGGCTTTGGGACTGCAGTGGAGCTGGATCTCTTTGCTCGGTGCTGACACTTAAGTGAAAGCCTTCACCTGAAATCTTGCCTCCTCCTTAGCTCGCCTTGCCCAAAACCACAAAGAAAAATCTGTCAGTCTGTGTGAGCTGAAGGGTAGCCACGTACGTCTACCACTCCTCTGGACAGCCTGTTCCAGTGTTTTACCACTTTCATTGTAGTTTTTCCTCACATTCAGCCTGAATATCCCTTCTTTTAGTTTAAAACCATCACCCCTTGTCTTATCTCAACAGGCCCTGCTAAAAAGTCTTTCGCCATCCTACAGGCCCCCTTTAGGCACTGAAAGCTGCTCTAAGGTCTCCCTGGAGTCTTCTCCAGGCTGAACAACCCCAACTCTCCCAGTTTCTTCAGCCTTCATCTAACTGGTCCATACAGTTAGATGTATGGACTGGTCCCTTGGTCTGTGCTGGGTATCAGTAGGATCAGCTCCTGGGTTTTCCTTGACTGGACCATTAAAAAACAAATACCCCACAAAAGCGACGTGCTGTGAGAGCAGAGGCAGCAAGAACAGACCAGCCTGTGATCAAAACCCACCACTCATGGAATAACCCTCTTCACGGGGAGGCTGTAAACCCTGCAGTGCCATGCTAGTCTAACCTTCCCTCAGCACCTCCCGCCCCTGTTCCTCACTACTGCTCATTTGCAAAGAAGATACTTAAGAACTACTTCAGAAAACTCCTTCCAAACAAGCTACACAATTTATTTTGGAGGAAATCAGTTGCCTATGCAGGCTGACCTGAATGAAAAAGAAACACTTGGGAAACATACAGAATAATACCAGAAGGTTCAGCCTATAGAATGCATGTGTGAGTTTACATCCTCAAATACAGGCTAAGATAAACCTGCACAGAGATTACAAAAACCTGTGTTATTAATATTTTACAGTCACAGCACAGTCCTGAGGCAATTACAAGCCACAATCCTGCTCTTACAAGCTTCTCCTGTCTTGAGAGCACTTTCTGTTGAACAAGACCAAATTCTTCTAAGCAAGCACACTCTACTCCTGCAACAATAAAAGCAAGTATTGTCCAGAAGACTATTTCTGCTATAAACAAAACTGAGTATTAACTTATAGAAGAGTCAGACTGAGCACTGAACCTACAATCAACTGGCTGGATTCAAACCTCTGAAGCTGGAGCAGGATCAAAAAACAGCTGAAATCACTGAAACCTCTGTCCTGTTGCTTTCAGGAAAACAAACCCAAAACTCCAGCCCAGGCAGACTTGGTATGCCCACTGCCAAATACTCCCAGTTCTTAACATGGAGAGTGGGGTCCCTCACAGGGGATGGCCCCTCTGGGGACAAAGCAGCACACGCAGCATAGCCCCATGGCTGACCTTTCTCCCCCAGCGAGGAATGCCATTTGCCTATTTGCAGATACTTTCTGACCCTGCCTTTAACATTGGTTTAATATGAATCTCCAGAAGAAGAATTCCTTTACATGAACTCACCAGGCCCTCCTCTCTGCTTGCCTTTAAAGCTTTCCAGGCTGTTGGCTTGTTTTCTCTCATCCATGCTGAAATGCAGAGGTTGGGTAACACGAACACCACTAAATGCATCACATGAGAGCTATTTTCAGGTCTAAGTTTTGAGCTATTGAGCAATCCTTAACTGGGGTAACCTAATTACTGGGGAGTATTCTGGAGAGCAGCAAATGCTGAATTTTCCATTCTGGACCATCTTTAAGCACACACAAATCTTTTAGCATTTCAGAAAGTCTGAAAGACTTGACCTCAACCCTCCTCTCCTCAAAGTCCTGTTTACACATCACCCATCATGCAAAGGAGTCAAGGGGGAACGTAAACACAACCCATACTGCTATCTTTGTTTCTCAACAAAGAAATGCTAATCTTGTGTAAGGTTTAAACATACAGGGTAAAGAAACAGAACAACAGCTTGCTCTCTCAAATGTAATCCCCCTGTAATCTCACTGCTGCTTATGCAACACTACAGCTTTAATAGTGAGAAAGAAAACACCTTCAATGCATCCCGTGCTCCTAGGTCGAATATCATTGTAGCAAGCTTGTGTCTATGCGTTCTCAAGAGGAGCTGACAGATCCCCTTCTCCTCGGAAGATGCAGGATAAGCTAATAGGAAAGCTGCTGCATCCATCAACAGGCATTAGAACAAGTTACAGAGTTACCAAAGCCTTTCCGAAACCCGAGTGAAGTCACTGACAAAACATTCCCATTGCTTTCAAAAGGGCCAGGAATTTACCCCGACACTTGTAAGCACAGAAAGGATCTTCAGCACAAGAAAACTGTCTCCAGCCTCTCTGACTCCTGTTCACTGTGACTTCGGTCTGCCAACAAAAGGTCCTTCAGCCTTCAGCAGTTATTTTGTGAACATTCAGGGAAGAACTCGTTTCAAATCCTCATCAGGATCCTCTGAATGAAATCCCAGGTTATCATGTATCACCACTGAAATCAAATATGTAAATAGATGTGTATTGTGTTTGGAAGCTGCTCAGGTATGTACTTTGCTATTCTGCTTACACTGGAATGCAAGAAAAATACTCCTAGTGTCTTTCATCTCTCTCCACGAAGGGCTGCTCCTCTTTCAGCTAGGAATCATAAGCAAGAATTGAAAGTACAATTGCCTACCTTCTATTAAAGGGGGGGGGGGGGGGCAAAAACCTTTCTCACTGGCAAAGACCTGACTTGCTGGCACTGTTCAGCTGAGTTTTTAAAGTGAACCAACAAACTCAGTGACTTAAAACAGATCAACCTTTCACCATTCACAAGTCTGACAGGCTTCCTTGTAACAAAGACCTTTTTCCTTTTTCACTGGAAGCAGTTGCTCCATCCCTGGCAGTGTTCAGCGCCAGGCTGGATGGGGCTTGGAGCACCCTGCTCTAGTGGAAGGTGTCCCTGCTCGTGGCAGGGGTTTGGAACTGGATGAGCTTTAAGGCCCCTTCCAACTCAAACCAGTCTGGGATTCTATGATTTCCCAACCTTCTTCTAGTTAAATGCTAGAAGTGGTACCTTCACAAGCAATCTGTTAACAGGAAGCCTCTCCACTGGTGGGCTGAGGAATCAGATGTGATCACAAGCCCAGCTGTATCACTTGTATATCATGCTGCTTTACACAGAGACATAGGGTTGCTGACTGCAGTGTCTAAAAACCCCTAAGCAGCCAACATACGCCAAAACCCAAAGTAACCTAAAAATAGTTTTTATCTAAGAAAACATTCTACCTTTTCTTAACTATTCTATGATTCGTCTCAAAGTAGGTTAGGTGTACGTGCATGCCTTTGGGGAAGTCTATGTATATTTATTTCTGTTTTAAAATCTTTCCTCTTCCTGGCTCCTTTCTCTGGAATTTCACTTGCACTGACAGCTTTTTTTTAAGGTAAGCTGTGGTTACCCATATGTCTATGTCTGTAAAGTTTGGCCATTCGGTAGACATCAGTTCAGTACAGCATCCACTTCGATAGCAAACATGTTCATCACAGGCTCCGACTTGTGCCTTTAGTGCTGGATGACTTGAGCTGTGCTTTAAACATGTGAATATGCATCTGCATTTTCATCTTCTGTGGGGAAGGGCTTCTAGTCACAAGTATTATGAAAGCCAAGCAGATGGCTGGAAATCCCTTGTATATGTCCTAAGGATTATATACCATCACTATGACATAACTCTATGCAAAAATCTACTTTACAAGAACTTTACAGAACAAAGCTGCACTGGAGAAACACACAACTGGAAAACATTTTGAATGATTTAAAGAACTAAGAAAACTTTCCCCAAATCCAATTTTCTCCAACAGTGTCACAACAACCACAAAGCCGTCATACATGACAAACTTAGTGGTGTTGAAATCAAGGAAATGGCAGGGAAAGGACATTCCCAGGCTATTTCACAACTCAGTTTAAGCTGTTCATTCTGGTGTGTTTATGTGTGTCTCTACCTTCACACAGAATAATCCAAGTTTCATTTCTCTTGTTCTCAAGTCAGATGTTTTGTTTCCCCCTCTTATTCATCTGCAGGGTGGTTTAACCAACTGGAAGTGAATGTATGTGAGGTAAGTGGTAAAATCATTCTGAATTTGTAATAGAGTAACTAGGCAAGAAGCCTACCACTCTGCTTCAGAGAAAGAGCATAGGCATTGGCTTCACTTTAAACACAGCCCTACCAAAGTTATCCTATTAGCTTTCCTGCACAGCCATGTGCTTAAACATGAACAAAGCCCAGAGCGGGGAGAATGGGATGAATCCAGCCCTCATGAAGGTCTTCAGTCTGGCAAGAGCTCACAGAACCAAATCCTTCATGCACCTCACATCTGCACAGCGATTAAATTCCAGTCTAGACAGAGCCATCCAGTATTGTCCCAACATTTGCTTTATAAAATTGGGAATACAGTTTTAACTGGTAGAAGTCAGATAACATAGATCCCTTGCACAGGAATCAAATTAAGCAGTTGCGTCCCACAAAACCCAGTAGGGCAGCAGTTTATGCTCCATCATGGATGAGAGTATACTATAAACCATGCCCTAAGTTGCTTTTCCTGTTAACACAGACCTAGAAGGGATAGCGTCCTACTGCCATAGGTCTGGAACACAAAGTGCTGCCTGGTACCTATGGCTGCAAACTATGACGCATACAGTGATGAACCTTTGAACTGCTTTCTCCTAACAAACAGTGAACTATGCTTCTCTTCCCTCCATCTGCATACTTAGCCCCATGACTGCAGCTTTTAAGCACACATCTATTATTCATCACAGTTGGTGGTAGCTCTTTTACTTTTGCTGCCTCACCTCACTTGGAGCTGTCCCACCATTTCATTCCTTTAAACCACTCGGCCATTTCCCCTCTTCAATTAGTCCCTTAAAACTTTCCTTCCTCTTAAAGCTTATTATTATCTTTATTAGAGCATTTTGTGGTGCCCTCTAAAGGAGAACAAAATTAAATATCCCCCCAATTACACTGTCATGGGTACAGTGGAGTAATATACAACTTGTAAGAAACCAAGCCAATGCACAGATTCATAATGAACACCATTAAGTTTCACTCTCTTCTGGAAGAGAGTAAAACTGAATATACAGTCACAAAATATACAAAATATACAAAATAGGCCTCTGCAAATGAAAGGCCTCTGCCTGTGAAAATAGTTTCCAGGTCTATGGTTTTAATTACTACATATATGAATGGAAAACAGGATTAAAGAATTTGCACAATTGTTACACATCATATTTGGAATTGCAGCATTTTTTTTTTTCAGCTATAAAGGAATAATCCAATAAAGTCCAACTGAACTGGATCCAACTTCTCCCTGATATGTCAGTTTGGTAGACAAGAATCTGAAATCATTCTCCAGCAGCACTCACATGGGACTGAAACATGCAATATTGGGATGGTTTTGCAAAGCTTCCTTGTTTCTTTTCAGGCATTGGATTTTATGATTTGCACAGATTAAAAATGTTTAGGAGTTCCAGGCATTCCAATTTGTTCATTTACCAGCTCTGTTTGTAAACAAGGTTTCAAGGACTGATGGAACCACGGACCACAACCTCTAAATGAAAAGTCCTCTGGGTACAAAAGACATCTGGGTACAAAAGCAAAGGGTGCACAGAAATAAAACTGTTAAAACTGCTCTTCTGCCCTTGTAAGAATTCATTCATGTTCACAGGCTTTTCATCCATGGCTAGAGTAGACCTTTCTATTTTTCCCTCCTTCCTTTTTCTGTTTTTCCTTAACTGCCATGAATGTTGATTGTAGCCTGAATAAACTGGCCATGAGTGATTGCTCTTTACATGTCTTCATGTGTCAGTTACTCGGGAAAAATTTAGCATGCTCTACCAGCTCATTCAAGCTTTATTTCCTCCAGCTTAAAATCTCTCCAACTCTCCTCTCCTTCACAGTCCTGCTCTTCATCTCCAGCTGGACTGAAATGCGGTAAATATTATACTTACAAGGTAACAGGTCTGGAATGCGAAGCATCTAGAGCCCAGCAGAATCTCCTCTTGGCATCTGAACATACGCACTTTGTTGCTTAGTGCCAAGCAGTATTCAACTGCCTTTATTTAATTCAAATGAAGATATTAAATCCCAGGACTGTATAAACATCGTTTATCAAACAACACCATAGTTAAAAGAAATGCCTTCCTAAGGGAAGAGACAAGAGCTACTTGCCTTTTTAGAGCCCCCCAAAAGCACAATGTCTTGAATAAATCTTTTTTAATCATCCTTCATAAACAACAGACAAGAGAAAGATGATAAAGGCTGGTTTGTCATGTTTTGTCCTCCTGTAGAAACTTCCCTATGACATTACCACCTGCACAACAGCAAAGACCAATGGATGGAAAACCGTGACATTTCATAACAAGGTTTACAGAACAGCACTGAGAGCCAGCTGAAGGCCTTCCCTAGATGGAGGGTCCGGCACACATTTGACCACTGCCCTGCTTATACATAAGTAGTCCAACAACTGAATAAACTAGGGAAGCCATCTTCTGGATGAAGATAAAGGCATCTACTCAAAGCTATCATCCACAGCTACAAAGGCGGAAGCGAATGCATTTCCCTCACCTTTTCCTTGCATATGGCTGATACTGAAGAATATGAAGAAAGTCATAAAGAAATAATTAAGTTCAAATTCCCTTTATAATAAAGCATTATTGTATGGCACCACACAGCATGGCCTGGGAAGGGAAACTCCAAGCATTTCTCACCTGCTAACCTAGGGCCCTGTCCATACAGGCTCAGTCTTGACAACTGCCAACTTCCACATGCCCTGTTCAGAACTGTTAGAGCCCCTAAGGCTGGAAGAGCTCATCTGGATTTAATGTTTGCTCCTTCTAATTTAACTGCATGGATTAGATGCTTCATGTCAAGCACAAGAAGTTAGGAAGAGACAGGATTTTCAGCTTTAAAACTTCTCTTCCACGTGAACACAATGGCTGGCCATGCCTATGTAACAACACGTTTTTAGTTATGAATGATAGAGCTGACTACATTGCAAAGACTTCTGAAGTGAGATGCACTGACTTGTTCAAGAAGCATTTAAAGACCAGTATGGGGAAAAATGATAATACACTGTGTAGGATTCAAATGCAGGCTAGAAATAAACCCATCTTTCCCCTTCCAGAGCAGTCAGTGGTCTCAGAACTTTCTGTGGCACTTTAAGTATACATAAATGGATTTTCCTCTTATTGCAAGTTACAGAACTGCCTACTCAAATGGGCTGAAGCCGTAACACTGTTGAATTAGTAGTGTCTGCAAAAGAGTCGAAGACCCAAATACGACACCTCCACGGTACATGGAGAATAGAGATGTCCAATTTTTTTCTGAGAAAGGAGGTGTTAATAACAAAAGTAACCTCATTCTGCAATAGAAACTTTAAAGCAAATACAAATATACTAATTACATGTAGGCTATATGGTGCTCACATACCTTGAGGCACAAAGTTGTGCCTTGCTAACCCAATCCTCAGAAGCATGAAAGCCCACTTTCCTCCTCATACTGGCAGATAACGAGAGATTGCCGTGTGTGCAGAGAACAGTATCTTGCCATGGTCTGCCTCTGGCAGGCAAGTGCAAAATGATTCTCACCTTCTGTTGTGAAGGAAAGATGGCCAAGGAAACAGATAGATAACAGCTCAACATCAGATGTGAGAGAAACAGAATATTATTAACTAATTGTCAAACCTCAGCCTCCCTGTGTTATCAGAACTGGAACTGTGCTGCCCTGGACCGAAATGCAAGTTTTACCTCCCAAAATACAAAGTAGAAATAAACAAAATCCCTTTGAATCTGAACAGGGAGCAATATTCAGCACTGACCCAGACTGGCGTCTGGCCCCAGACAATGGGAAGACCACTGATTCTCAGACACTGCTGCTCCAGCTGAACTTTTCTTTTTTTAACCCAATGCTAGAAATATTCTAGATACAGATGACTAAAAGTGACTTACTCCAACAGCCAAACCCACTCTTTTCCAGTCTGATCTAAACTGTGACCTCCAAACCTTACTGGTCCAAGTACATTAAGAGTGGTAAATAATGCTGTTGCGAGCAACAGAGCACCTCCCCAGCTTGCCCCAGAACAGTGATAAGATTTGAAATAAATCAATAGGTTTTTTAAAATGTATTGCCAAAAAAAACCATAGTGAAGAGTTTGAGGTTTCTGAGTTCTAATATATTAGTGCTATTACAAAACTTTGCAATTTCTGATATTCTTAAAAAAAAATCATAAGAAGGAAAAATAAATAATTGCTTTTTCTGAAACATTTTAGGCTAAATAGTAAGATGTCCTAGACAGTTGAGTCTTAAAACCATCCAATTTCAAATACTGGTTAATGTAAATCTGGAAAGTTGCCTTGTCTGGAGTAAAATTATATACAGATTGAAAAAGGATTAAGTTTTTTTGTTTCAATATATGCACTTTTTACATGTTAACCTTTCAGTGTCTGCAGTGGGAGAGGTGGGGAATAAGGAGAACAGAGAATGGTACAGTTCACTACTGCTGCTGCAGCTATGTGCCTCTTTTCACAATACACAAGGCAACACAGGGCATTCCAGACACTCGACTGTTCATAGTGAGACTTCTCCTTGTGACATGTTAACGCATGAGGAAACGGCACAAGTTCATACCATAGTGGGCACTCAGTTCTTGTCTGTGCTATTCATAGCCAAGCATTCATGCTTACAAGGCTAGAATAGTTCTGTGTCCAAATAAAACAGCTAGATGGATCCAGTTGGATTTTCCAAAGCGCAAGATAAACGTCTTTCCGTGAGACACTATGAACATCCATCACTCCAAGTATGGCCACTTGCTTCAGATTCACCTGCAGAGGACTGGCTTCTAGATACACATCACCAAGACTGAATTTCGGATTCCTTTTTATTAGTGACTCTTATCACACACAGATGGGACATAACAGAACTGTGACACAGGACAGCTCTGCACCCTTGAGTGACAGGGGTTCAGACCCACACCTTGAGTAGGCTCACAGTACTGCAAAGACAATGGAACTATACCTGAGCTTAAGAACAGATGACTTTTTGCCTGCTGTTTCTACTGGTAAGTTTTGCTCAATCAATTTAAATGTTTCACCTCTACCTGAAGTTTCACCTATTTTGTTTTACAATTTTTGCAATAATTGCAGAAAAATTGGCTTCATATTTGCAAGCACCTTTGTGCTTTTTTCGTCAGACATCAATGTTTAAGACAAAATTCACTAGAGAAAGAGGCATGCACACACACACACATACGTACATGAAGAAACCAAAAATATAGAAGAATATGTATTTCAGACTAACAAGATGATATCCAACTAAATATTAGAAAAAGATGTTCTGACCATTTATGATTCATAAGGATCCAAAAATAACACAGACTCAAGACAGAGATCACATTCAGTGAAAAAGCTCCACAAATTGCATCATACAACACCATGACTGTGATAATGAATATGGATAGCAATTACAGAGTCAATGTCTGCATTTCTTAAAGATCAGAACAGACTAGGAATGGATCAGTGGCTGCTTGGAATAACCTAAAGAATGATTTGAAAAGCATATTAGTTCAAAGGAGCATGAAAACTATGGTGGCTCTTCACAGCAAGTTTAAACTATTCTTCCCTACATGCGTTATTAGTCATACTTCCTACTGGTAGGGCTTTGCAGGTATTAAGCTGACCTGTGCCTACAGAAGTAGGGCTCCAGAAATAGTCTTTACTGCTTCAGTCAAATGACATTGGCACAAATTATGCAGGTTGTTCAAGCTCCTTAAGAACCATATTGAGAAGGAACATCACACTGGAAAATAGGTTGTGAAACTGGGAACTGCCCAGAGAGTTTGTTTTTGAGTTGGGTGTTTTGTTTGAAGTACTGGTTGTACACCCTGGTGTCAGGGTCCTTCTAAATGTTGATAGAAAAGAAATGTGTGAATGACAGTGAAATATTGTACATATCTACACAAAACACAGCATGCTTCAGGACTCTTCTAGAGTCACCCAACCCCAGGCTGACCTACTATCAAAAGGAAAAGCTCCACATCTCAGGGGTGGAACTTCAGAATTTACAATGGAGGTGTCTTCAAAATACAGGTGTGAATTACATCTATAATAATTTCTTTTTCCCAGCTTTGTGTATTTGACACACAGATACTGTAATACTACAGGATCACAGATTCAAATGGGAAGTATGGGACACCAGCTAACCACCTTACAGTCATGCCAAATAACAAAGAACAATTATTTGCCATTTTCAAATTTACACAACAGTAGGTTATTTTACATACACAAAAGCATTATGGAACCTAGAAAGCATTAAAACGTATAATGAAGTAATTGCAAATATTAATATAACTGAGAGCCAAAAAATGATTTAACTGCAAGGCTCCAGAGTCTGATGTAGGAGAACAAAGACTGAATAGCTGTACGAATGTAACAGGTCAAAATTGAATGGGGCAAAAATTAACGAGTAATTTTTAAGGCAGTAACATCATTACATTGTAGTCCACCTTGCTCACTTAGAGAAGTCACAGAACTGCTGTGTGACTTTTTTAGGCACTCCTGGCCTCAGGAGGAGCCAAACTGAGAACACAATTGAGTAGACCAGAAAGAGTAACATGAAGTGCTGAAAAACAGCCCCCTCCCCAAATTAATTAGCATATTTTTTAGACTGTGATAGTCCATGTAGTTTCTCTTTGTTTTGATGTGGTTCCATAGTTCATCTGACTAGCTGGCAGTTAAGTGTCTATTTTAAACCAATAACCCACATGGCCTCTAAAATAGTGCAACTTCCAAAAACTTCTACACTTGACCTTTAAAAGTAGACTAAAGGAAAATGACACACCAGCAGTGGTGGGAGAACAGACCACTTGCCAAGCAGATCCTTTGTAACCTCACCCTCTACCTCACCATGTGTAAAGCTAAGCTCTTAATCATACTGCCTAGAAAGGAGAACTACTCAGTGAATTCTCACACAGAAACACCAGCAAGTTTTGGGGAAATTACATATGCCATTAAATATGGTATCTACCCTATTCAGGTTTGCCACTTAGAAAAGTTAAAACATTGCAGTTAACTTGAAAAAAGGAACTAAAAGAAATACAGTGAAAGCACACCAGAAGCAGACTGTGCCCTCAGCTCAACTGGAATTAATCAGGGCAGGTGTTCCTTCAGTGAACACAACAGCTTCAAGTTTGGTAGCTAAGAATCCAGTTCACGTGCACATAGTTCATTCTGAAAGTAGGTTATCATAGTGCTGATCTAATGATTAGGTGAACAGCACCTACTTACGATAAACTACTCCTGAGGTTAAACTGGCACTGTTTGCCTATAGCAAACACATAATGCCCCCTTCTCCCTTGCCATCTACCCCAAAGGCTGAGGGAAGGACATGGATACAGCAAGGGAGCCATTTAGACTTGAAGCAAAAGGAAAAAGAAAGGAAAGGTAAAAAAGCTGAGCTCATGTGCAAAGTAACATAATCCATGGGATCAAATATAGGCCACCAAAAAACATTATGCTCGGAAATCACTAACAACCAGAGGAGATGAAGCACCACTGTCCTAGAGACCTGGACTATGCTGGCATAAAACTCAAGTAGTCCCTATCCAAGGAAATAAAGCCTAAAAAATCCAGAATATTATGTTTCTCATAAATATCAATTGTATGGTCTGAAATAGCAAACCTAGCCAATAATACAGCTTTGTTTTGATTTCTTGAAAAGAGTATGAAAAAGTTACTTCTGAATTCATTTGGTTATTTGAAAACAGAGGCCTGAGAGAAAATGCTTAGAAGTCATTTCTCCATTCCTTTCATAGCATCCAGTTTTTGAAATTCCATCTGAAAAAAGGGAATAACAATAATGCAAAATGGGGAGGGTCAGAGCTGAGTCTTCTCATTTGATTGCCTCCTGTAGGCATCTATGGAGACTCCTGAGTAAAAGATAATAGAGAATGCTACTCATGATCCCTTGGATTGGTTTTTAAAACAAAAGTAAGGTATGATCATGACACTGTTGAAATTTGTCAGGTGACTTTCACACACAGTTGGCAACTCAGTTTGCTGTTTGCAATATATTTCCAAAGACGGGATTCCCAAGGTCTGTCCCCCTTCTCCCAAGTACATCGCAAGCTACAAACAAATTCGTTGACCATGTGGTAAACAACAGCCATAGCACAATGTAAAATACCCCCAAACATAAGCCATGGTTAGAGGCACAGAAGCATTCAGTCCTTTCCTCCATTCTTTTACAAGCAAAGTGGGTCTAATACACAGCGTTGGATGAAGAGGACTGTGGACATTTGCACAGTTTTCTGCACTTTTCTAAACTTCTGAAAAGAGCTGCCACTAAATACAACATTATTTCTTGCCTACTTTACTGTTCTTTATTGCTTCTAGTAGCAGTAACACTTGTATATGAGAAAAAATAGTTTTAAATACAGTGTCAAGTACATAGTAGCGGAAGATTGGAATAGGTTCTAACCTATACTACCTATTAAAAAAAAAAAAGAGGGGAGTGTATGAGAATAAGTAGTAGTGAGGAATTAAAGACAGAACAAGAGTGGAAAAATATTCAACCAAACTATTTGTTAGCACCTGGAAGAAAACAAGGAGTTGAGTAACAGCTCACATGGACTTGTCAGAAGCAATTAGCATCCAAACAACCTGAAGTGCCTTCAGGACTGGATAACAAGGTTTGCAAATAGAGGAGAAACCACAGGTGACATTTATCCTGACTTCAGTGAGTTTGGACAGTGACATGCCCAGCAGCAAATGAAGGAGATGTGGTCTAGACAAAAAACATGCAGTAGGTAGGCTACAAGACTAGAAAACTGCCCTGAGAAAGCAGTTACCAGAGGTTCCTAGTTAAAATAGAAGCATCTACACAAGTAGGTGCTGCAGAGGAATAAGGTTACTACACAGCTATAAAACACAAGCTAATGAGTAAATTTGGTTTGCTCAGACAAAAATGACTACTAAGGTGTTACATAAAAACAGCCTTCAGGTATGTAAACAGCTGCCACAAAAAGCAGGGGAATGACCCATTTTCCATGTCCATGATGATTCTATGATGGATAAATCATGAGTAATTCTGAACTGCAGCAATGAAAGTTTGTGCTAGACACCGCGAAAACCATCAAGGATAACAATGATGCACTAGAATAGATTGCACAGGGAGGACGTGATGGTGACTGGAAGCCTTTAAGAAAAGGTTACACAAATACCTATCTGGAATATCACAGCTACAGTCTGCAGCCTCTTCTAATGCAGAACCAATGGAGCAGCCTCTTGGAAGACCCTCCAGCTCCATGTTTCCTCTGTGATAACTGGATGACTTGGAAGTCTGCTGCAACTGTACTGCAGCTAGCTAATAAACCATAACAGCTCCTTACATTAGAGAAAAAACCCCTGTATTAAAGGAATTTCTACCTTGATATTTGAGATGTGTAATAATGCATGTACAATGAGTAAATTCTCTGTGGTATTAACATCAACTCCATGCTTAAAACAACACAGTAGGTAATTATAACTGATATTCCATTCCCTGGTATCAAATTCCCCAAACTAGGACGCCCTAGGTTGTACAGTGCTTTCCTCAACTTCATGATCTTGGGATTGCTTGTAATATTGCTTGAAAAGTTATATCCAGTGTGAAGAGTGATTGCAAAGTTTTAGTAAAATTACTATGATATGCTGCCTTTTTTTTCTCCCCCTTAGTCTTTGGCATTATTTCATGCTAAACTTTGAACTTGCTACTTTCACTGATGTGCATTTCAAGTTTAAAGCAAAACAGTCCAATAGCCGAAGCCAAAAGCTTGACCTCCATTATAACTGTTGTAATCTTCTGGGAAAACACCCTCTTGACTCTTAATTCCTCTTTTCAGACTCACCATGCTGCTCATGAGAAATTGTAGTTATTGGGGCTATAAGGCCAAAATTAATGTCTGGCCCTGAAAACCAAAAAAACCCCGCCAACAGGACTGAATGACACGTGAAGTTCTCCAACTCTCATGTACGATCACTTCCTAGATAAGCATTCTGGACTAGTGCAGCAGCAAGATAATGAACACTGTCACATGAAGAAATTTTTAAGATCACATGAAGTCTCTGGTTTTGAGCACACGTGCCTTTTGTAGCGTAACCAATTACACCACGGAGCATCACTATCTGACTTGTCATCTTAGACGTGAAGGTCTGTAGGGCTGGGAGAAGTACTGCAAGATCAACAGTGCCTCATGCAACAAGGTCTTGATCTCTCACTGGGGTTTGAGCAACTACTGTAATACAAGTATTACAGCATTCTTCACAATGTCTCAGTTGGATAGTGTTGTTAGATGGATGCAGCATGTTTCTATCAAGAACTATTTGGCTGCACTTCTACTGGAGTGAAATGATCCCTGTAAATACATGGACAAATTGTGGTTGGCCCCTGGCTCCACACATCAGAAAACCTTTCTGTCAGCAGCTGCAATATGGGGTGAAAGTTGGCTGATGCACTAGCAGAACCATAATGGGAGCAAAGAAAACGATCTCTGTTATGGGAGCCTTGGAGGGCCCTGACTCACTAAACGCTGGCAGTTACAGCCTCCCCAGTTGGACTGGTCCTACCCATGGATGTTTTACTTAGCACCTCTCAATAAGATGAAAAGAGGTGGTAAGAAGGACTATCCAGAGTGTATTTCTTTCTCCTTTTTCTCCAGCACAGAACAAGACTGCTTTAACACGGATTTTTTTCTTTGCTGACACCAATAAGTAGTTTAGAGTTCCTTGTCAAAAGTGATTAAAAAGTTGTACAGAACATGCAATAGCTGCCAGTGCACTTGGATTAGGAGTGTTCATGCCTACCTGTTTAGCTCTCAGTACCCAAAATGCTTCACAATGCTAAAAGCAAGACGGGTATTTTGGTATTTACTTAAGGTTGACAAAGTCTATCAGGCAAAAGGATCCTAGCTTCTCACAGGCTTTATAACTTCCAGTCAGAAACATGAATTCTTACCACTAAGACTCTGAAGGAGCAAATGCCACCTGCATATCACATAGGATGTATTTGCTCTTGGTACTATCGGCTGCTTTTAGCCAAGTCAGCCACCAGCAAATTTTGTGTTCAACCTAAGGAGCATAAATTGCAACAGTCTAAACTAAAAGTTTGTAAAGCTCATCTCACTACAGCCAGGCTTTCACAAAAGCACATAAACCAAAACCTCTTCCATTTACCAAATGAATTATGTCTTCCACTTTGGAAAACTGCAAGGGAGGATGAGAAAAGATTCATCATGACAGTGAGCTTCATATTGCTTTGAGGTTTCCCATCACTTGTTGATGCATGTGCAGCAATCAGCTCCTCAGATGAGTCACCTTTTCTCACCGGTGATTCAGGCAGCTGTGTCTTTAGGCCAAGCCAGGGCCCTCTCATCATTTGCTAACTTCATTCAAGGTTCATAGTAAAAGCTGAACCAGTCACATACAGTGAAATGTATCACTTCTGAAGGCAGCATGACAGATTCTGGCATGTCATTCTTGGGGGCAAATAACAAAAAGCCTTCTCCACGACAGTAATTTTCACACTGGGACCTCTTCCAAAGCATGCCTCTGATGAAACCACAAACGAGGATAGATGCTCCCAAACTACATCTTCAGGGCTTAGAAGTCACGACTTCTCACTCATGAATTTCTGGTAACAGTCCCAACAATGGAGAACAAGGAATTACATTTTGTTAGATGTTACCAAGAAACCTGCAAAATTTCATTTTAAAGAATACTGCACAAACAAGTTGCTGACAGCAACTTGTCTGCAGGTCCCCAGAGCCAGAATGCAATACTAAAACACTCCACCTGTCCAAAACTTCATCTCAGCAATAGGGCTTAATACTTTGCAATGCTCAGTGCTCCAAAACCAAATCCACAAACAGAAATGTACCCAGAACAACAACAAACAAACAAAAAAATTATTATAATAATAATTAAAAAAAAGGCCACCAGGAATCAACATTGCTGTGTGCATCCAACCCTAAATCATAGAATTACAGAACAGTTTGGGTTGGAAGGAACCTTAAACATCATCCAGTTCAAACCCCCTGCCATGGGCAGGGACACCTCACACTAGACCATGTCACCAAAGCTTCTGTTCATATAGGAGCTGCTCCAACCTCTGATCATCCCCATAGCTCTCCTCTGGATATGCTAAATATAATGGAACAGAATAAACCATAGAGCTAGATCTTATTTTTAACAGAAGAATCAGAACTGGACCATTACACAAAAAAAAACAGGGATTCATACAAGGTAATAGCGATGTTGCCAGCCACACAGGGGCACCCATCTTCCCCTACTGGGTATTCAAAACTGCAGACACAGAGATTTGCACTGGATTGCCAGCACAAATTAGTATTTTTAATCTATCACTATTTTTAAAGGCAAGTTGCTCTTTTCCTGCTTTTTTTCTCTCCAATGAGTGGCCTCACTGCTCAGCTATTCTGACTGGGAGACCTAAAGGCAGTCAGGAAATGTCAACAGTGCCTTGTAGAGAGTGGAGGAGATGCAAGCCAGTCCCACGGCACCAGCTCTGCTCCTCTTGTCCCACCTCTGCCAGGAAGCACTCCTGTATCCCTGGCAAGCAGCATGGCTGGCTGCCTCCTCCTGCTCAGCCAAGGGTCCAGGGAACAGCCTTTCCAAACCATTCCCTGGCTGGAGGAGGAAATGAAAGCAAGGCATTTTCAAGAAAAGCAGATTGCATGGTCCAACCCTTCCACTCTGGGGAGGGAAAGAAAAGGAATAAAAACGAACTGTACAAGAAGTAAAAATGCAACAGGAAAAAAGACAAAAGAAAACTGCATTTTTTGTGCATTGCAGAGAAGTCAAGATTCACAGACTCAAAGCACAGGCAACACAGCTTTAAATGATTAAGACCGTGGGTAATAGGTGAATGCTAGAGACAGAAGGAAGTGAAAGTTTTTAACCACATTAAAATCATGCAATCTCTCATGATTTGTAACAGGAATTACAATTAAAAATATTTGAACCCTGGTCCAGTGTAACTCAGGAACAGAAAAGTACAGAGACTGTAAACCTCTCTTTAGAGAAAACTCTTCAGCCAGTAGAAGACAGTGCCAGTGCTGCCTGCATGCAGGAAATCCACACATGGAGGTGCTCAGCTTTCAACTCCTTTTTCTACCTTTCACCCAAACTAGTCTAGAAGGCTCCTAAAAAACTAGAGTCCTGAAGAACTTCATGGGCTTTAGCATGGGAAATCTGGCTGCTTGATGAGCCCAGAGACTACTACAGAGATAGATATGGAAGGATTAGGAGCTGCAGAATAAACAGTGCAGTGCAACAAAGCTTGGAGGAGCTAATCTACAGAGCTTCTTGTACAACTAACCCTAAGTCCCGCTACAACATCATAGCTATCAGAAAGAAGATTAATGTTGAATATCTGGTCATTCTCTCAAAGATATCCCTGAAGACACTTGCTAGTTAGCTCCAATTTAGCATTAAGAGGATGTACTCAATAAGAGTATCAATCCTTATTATTTAAGTACAGATATTCCTAATTCCAAAGTCCTTTTACTAAGTCCCAGTTACTAGGATAAGTTATGATCCATCATGCCCTCTATGCTATTTTTAACATAAGTGAAATTTCTTTATAGGACGGCTCAGACCTCTGGGTGGGGTAAGAACACCTCTACTAACTACTTTGCAACATGGAGTCACCAACTGAGTCAGTAACTTGGAGGTCGCCCACGCCTTGTGCTACTGAATGTGGAAAAGAAAACCCAACAACACTACTTTCCTTCCAAAATTATGGTTCCTGGCAACAGACCTAACCTCACAGCAGAGTGTCTGGCCCCTCATTTCTCTTAGGGATGAGTTGCCAACCAACTGTATGAGCACTATATAACCCATTACCACCTACTTCCTGCTGTATAGCAGGGAGCTGCAGGTGGCACCATTCCTGCCGGCACAAGGGCAACTGGCTCTGTCAGGCAGGGTGCTCACAATCTCTTCAATCCCCAGCCTGTATTGATACTGAAGGTATCAATATCACCCCAATCAATAAGGTATCAATAAGGTATCAATCAGTATTGATACTGAAGGTATCAATATCACCCCAATCCAGGTGCAGGATCCTGCACTTAGCCTTGGTGAACCTCATGAGGTTCGCACAGGCCCACTACTCAGGGTTGTCCAAATTCCTCTGTATGGCATCCCTTCCCTCCAGCCTGTTAACTGCACCATTCAGCTTCATGTCATTGCTGAAGGTGCACTCAATCCCACTGTCTAAGTCACTAATGAAGATATTAAACAGTACTGGTCCTAATATGGACCTCTGAAGGATGGACTTGTCACTGGTGTCCATCCAGACATTGAGCCATGGACCACTACCCTCTGGATGCGACCATCCAGCCAATTCCTCATCTACCAAACAGTCCACCCATCAAATCCATCTCTCTCCAATTTAGAGAGAAGAATGTGATCAACTGTGTCAAAAGCTTTACAGAAATACAGACAGACATCATCCGTAGCCCTTCCTTTGTCCACCGATGCAGTAACTTCATCATAGAAGGCCACAGGGTTGGTCAGGCAGGACTTGCCATTGGTGAAGATGTGCTGGCTGTCTCAAATCACCTACCTGGAAAGGGTACCACATGTATGCTGCAAAGGACACAGTTCTACAATCAACAAGACCGCTCAGAAAATTGCCTGTGACAGAAACCAAATGAAACCATAAGAAGATAAAATTTTAAAATGCAACTATGCATTACAAATAAAAAAAAATAGCTGCTGAGAACTACTACAGGAGAAAATAAGAACTGCAGGTAACAGGTCAGAAAAATCATAGGTGCATACCAGCTTCATGGCAAAGAAATGTAAAGATGAGATTTACTGAAGTACTAAGGAAGCTTGCTAGTGATATTCATCTATTACTAGATAAAACCAGTTGAAATAATGAGAGAAATATGAAATACACTTCTGTATCCAAAATATCCAGACAATCACAAGATGGAAAAATCTGGTTTTTTACTCCAGCAGCAACTCAGGTAGTCTTGAAACAATAGGTAATACCATCAGACACTGTAAAAAAAGCAAGACCAGATAACCTGCATCAAGACTTTTTAAAGAGCTGTCCAAGGAACTATCTGAATCACTAAAACTGGCTTTCAATAAATCCCAAACACTGTTAAATCCTTAAAGATTTTAGGCAGAACATACTTGCTAATATACAATCCCAAACAGGGCAACCCATGCTACCTCACATATACAGTCAGCCTTACACTGATCCCAGAAAAAATTATGGAAAGCACAACAGGAATCAGCTCAGAGGAGCTAAGGGATTATAACCAACATCAGTTCAAGAAAAACATATCCTACTCGTCCAGTATCTTATTGAGTGACACTGGTAATCCTGCTGGTAAGACAACTGCTTTAGTATCATCTGCCTGGGTACCTGCAAGACATTTAAGCTGGTGCTACATAATGATTTCGTAAGGAAACACAAACAACAGGCCACTAACATAGCCAGGCAGTAAATGAATCAAAGCCTTGCATTTTAATGAGACTCAAAGTACAATGGCAGGCAGCAAACTGTTACTGAGATACAAGCTTCTAACTAGGTCCCATACGACTCATTTTACTGTACTGTACTATTAAATATTTTTTACCCATCACCTGGAAGGAAACTAAACCATTAGTAACAAACTGCAGATAAAATAATGATAAAGATATGACAAAGATGATTCATCCTGAATACAGTGACTTGAATCTTGAATTATCAAGACATAAATGTCAGTAGAACCCACATAAAAAATACAGCTCTACAGGACAGAGAAACTAGACCATACTTACAGAGTAGGGGACTCCACCCTACCCTGAGAGTCAGGACCTCTGAAAAGGACTTGGGTAGGAAGGGACCCTGATGGATAATTACCCAGGCATGAATTTTACTTCTCCTTGTAGCACTCCTGGCAAAACTACAGCTGAAACTAGCTGCATGACCTGTGTAATACTGAATTAGAGCAGAGTCTACAACATGCAAGTACTTAGTAACGCCACAGTCACTGTTGAAGTGATGTGTCCAGTACTGCTGCCCACAATCTCAGCAGTATATGAATAAAGCAGATGAGTTCCAGAGGGAAACCATGAGAATAACTGAAAAGGCAGGAAGTATCTCACAGAGCACAACGTATTAAACTTAAAAAAGCTGTGGCTCAATCACAGTCTATGAATCTGAAACACACTCAAAGCTGGGTAAAACAGCCCATGCTGAGCTCCTGGCTGCCACATCACCTCATGAGTCTTCCAGCAAGCACCACAGCTTGCTCTCAAGAACATCAGTTCCCACCTACAAAACTTCCTTCTCCTGTGGGTACCTACTCAATGTCCACAAATTTGGTAATGAGTGTTCAAAATAGCAAGTGAGGGTTTAAAACACATTTGAATGCTAGAACTTGGAGCATAAACAACTTAAAACACCAAGATGCTTGTTTCTAGTGAATGTAATTAATCACCAGAATAATCTACCAGGTATGATGTGAACTCTCTTTCAGAAAGGAATTAGTTTGGCTGAAAAATGCAGGTGGGGAGAACAGCAGGCCATCTTAATGGCTTCCAGCTTTTTAATTCCTAAATGTCCATTCTAACTTAAAGCCTTATAGAGCAACAACAGTCTCACCCTTTCTAAAATACAATATGATGTCAACTAGCCATTAGCTGTGAGCATGAAGAGACCTGGAGCATCCTCAACTGAGAACTTCTCAGCGGAAGGAGGTACGCATTTCATTCCTGTTCTAACACACCATTCACCATTTCAATTGTAAACCTTCTTGTAGGTCTGGCTGTCATTACATTAAGGCACTTTATGCCTCTGTAGTTTCCTTAGATTAAACAAGAACCAAGCCTTTTGGTTTTATGTCCTACACCAAATGGCTTGGGATCAAACCTCATCTCACCACAACAAGGGAAATACCACATAGCTAAAATACAAACCAAGGTTTTTCTTTTCTTTTAAAAAAGAAAACCCAACCAAACAAAAGCCCAACAACCTGTGGTGGATGTTGAGTCCTCCCAGGCTTTGAAAAGTATATAGTAGCAGTAGAAACATCATACAAAACAGCATCCAAGACATTTCTAATCAACAAAGCAGATTCACCTGACTCATCCTTCATCTGAACAAAAAAGTTGGGATTCTCAAAGGCTACAAAGGAACCACTTCTTCAGGTGCTGCTGAAGTCTCCAGCCGCAATGTTTGCCTAAACAATCACTGCACAGACTCTAATTTCAGGCCCACAAGTTAAAAACCCAGAGTGGCTTTACTGACTCAAATTAAATTGCTACAGCTTTTTATCAATGCAAAAAAAGCACCTTGAAAGTTAACTCATTATTTCATGAGCCACTTTGAGACACAGCTCGTCAGAGAGGCTTTACATAAAGCCACTTTCACCTTCATGCTACAAGCATAGTTTAGGAACTTAGCTTTCCAGCTTGTAAACTCAGCATACATCAGGCATCAAACTAGCTTTCAGAAGTCGTTCTCCCAGCTCCACCTCTAGAACTGACTTTTAAGACTTGATTGATAACACAAAACTACCCTGTTGGCTTAGCCCTGACCTTTCTTTACAGTCCAATGCACAGAGATTTGCCACATTCTTGTTCACAGCCTCTAGACTCCTCCCTGGTCCAGATGCTGAGGTCTGATTTTGCTTTTCATAAGAAGCCTCTGGATGTGGTGTGATTAGCTCCTAGACAAAAACTTGCTGTAGGGAGGATGATAGAGATATATTATGGCATGTTTATTTGCCAAGACCTTTGCAGTCATATGGTCATTTATTTTAGACAGAGGGAGATGTGGAATACCTGAGAAGTACAGAACATGAACTCATGCCTCCTTTGCATTCTGGCATTCTTGCCATATTGCTACCATATGCTGTTCCCAGATGACATCTGCCATCAAATGCTTCCATCAATAAGCTACTAAGGTGTTTATTTTAAAAAGTGAGGGTTTTTTTTCCCCTTCCAAAACCTTATGCAGAAGAACATCTCCAGTGGCAACTCAGTAAAAGGGAAAGCACCACATTACAGTAACACATCCCAGTATACCTTGAAGATGTGGCCATTCCCTGAAACAAAGGAACAGCACTTACTACCTGATCCAAAGACTTTTGCAGTCAATGGAAAGACTTCCAGTGTTTCAGCAGGCTTTGGACCAGGGCACTTAATCTGGGGAACATACTCTCAAAAGGCAGAAGAATGGAAAGGTCTGGCTGTATCACATGTATAGCTAGCTGACCTTGTGGCAAGTGTGCATGAGGCAGGTTCCTTTCCAGATTCTACCTCAACAAATACTCTTCGAGCCAGAGAAAATTAAGTCTCCCAATAAAGTGGGTAAATAATAGGACTCCAGCTTGGAAGGAGGTAAGTTCCTTCAGACATACGATATTGTTCTAACTCATTCTCTGGCCACCTTTATAAAGATCTCTTTTTCTAGATTCTTTTGGGGCTCTTTTCTTCCCTGATTAGCAAGGGGAATGTGAAATTTCCAAATACATGGCTCCTAGCATCTGGAAGAAATGTAAGCTGGAATCCAAATTCAAAGAGGGAGAGAAAGCTCAGACACCCAACAGTCTGTTCCGAGTCCATCCTAAGTGGGACAAAGCTGTTCCCTTAGCTCCCTTCTTTCCAAGCTGTATATCCTGGCAGGGAGCCTTCTCAGTTCCTATCACACCACCAGATCAGAAAAGCAGATTTCTTTTCAATAAAGCTGGAACTTGTTCCTCACTCACAAACCTACAGATGTATGTATGGCTGCTGCAATAGCCTGCCATTATACACTAGGTAAACGCACAGCAAGCATACCAAGTGAAAAGTACAGGCATCTTTCAGCATACCTCAATGTTGAAATGTGGCTACTTCACTTCCAAAGCGTGCATCAAGAAAAACTTGAGTACAGAGCAGTGATTGGCACAAGACATATACAGCTCCTGCACTGCCAGGAAGGCCCAGAGCCAACTACGAGAGCCAAGAAAACTGAGCTGGATCTCTCAGAGGCTGGGTGAGAATGAGAACACCAAGGATCTGCCTGGATCCAACACACCTCCAGGCAGTTTAAAACATCACATCATGTTGGAGAATACAATATATCGCTCATCCTTCCCTGAGGGCAAACATCCCCTGTACCCCCTACAGGCATTTAGATGAAGAAATTAGCTGCCAGCGCTGCCTGTGTCAGTGGATCTGACCCCTGGTATCCATAAATTTTGCTTACTAGGTATTCATTAAGTGCTGTTTCAGTATTATCCAGCCAACTGGATTGATTCCTGCATCAAAGCCTCAAAGCACGAAGGCCAGGAACTGCAATAGAGGGCACAGGTGCTCCTCCATCACCACATTCTTGGGGAACCAGAGACATCTCTCAGCTTTGCTAACCTGGGCCACCCCTGGGACCAAGCAGAGGTGGGACAAGGAGCAAAAGCCTGCCACAGGCCATGGTGAATGCCAGACCCCAACATCACTGTCCCTGTTAGCATCAAAGAGGGTACATTTGCTACAGCATTTTTACATATCACTTGTAAGATGGAAAGTTCTGCAGATGTTCTTTCTCATAGCAGACATCTGGGCAGTCCTGGAGTCTTTACGACTATTTGCCCAAAGCCCCCCAGAAGTCATTTTATATGTATTGTGCAATGTCTACTCAAATAAGCAAGGACTAATCTCTTTTCAATTTCAGATACTAGAGATCATCTGTGGGCTCAGAATTAGTATTACTGCTCAAAGCCTTCATCAAGTATGGGATTGCTAGGCACTCTCCCACCGCTTCAAGAGAGTCAGTGCTGCCAAGATCTATTAGCTTTTCAGCCTCCTGAGTACAAAGTCTACCCACAAGGTTGGGGGGTTTTTGGTTGTTTCTTGCTTCTTTTTTCCCCACCCCAAGGAATGAAAACCAACATGTGATTCCCATCTTTCACTCATTGCTATGGTAAATACAAGTTACCATCGCTATTTCAGCTGAGCTAGCTGCTGGATTGCAAATGCTATATGTAAACAAAAACAAGTAAGAGAAGGAACTTCAACAGGCTTAGCTCGTCTTTTAGAATTCAAGGCAAGGTTTAAAAAAGAGATGAAAACACTGAATACTAACACCAGCCAAACAGGGAAAAATAACAAAGTTGTAAGCCTGAAAAACTGAAATGGAAAGAATGACAGATTTACTGCTGCATTTGATGCACATAACCACTGATAGACTCTCCCCAGGAAGTGTTGAAATTGCCATCACTGAAATGAATCCAGAAGCTAAAAATCAAATTATCTTTCCCAGAACATTCCAATTTGGGCTTTGGCAACAACAGATGTTTTAATGCTCTTAAATATATGCACGCGTGTGTGTGCACGCATGCACACACGCACACATATACTTTAGTACAGTATCCTCTTTCAAGCAAGACCTCCCTCTTAGTTTTCACAAAGTCAGACTGAACTCACGGTCCTTCTGCAGTCTTTTCTTCAAAGTCTCTGCTCAAATGCACAACTGTCAGATTAAGCAACCCGTAAGGAGCTTTACAGCAGCTCCAAGTTATGAATGAATGGTTATTTGTGGACTTGCTTGTCAAGACAGACGCGGTATTTGTCAGTGCAGTGTGGGTTAGATATGGTGGGAAGGAGCCAAACAAGCAAAGTGAAAGGTCAGTATCACAATGTTTCCCTTTCCCCTGCCTCATTTCACCTAAAAGGATGCCGCAGCTTTTGCTGAAGTGTAATACAGAAGTCTATATTCATGCAACATATCATGCTTATTTGAAAAGCAATATTCTAATGTAATAGACTAGTATAGATAAGTAGAAGAAAAACGGGTGCAGAGAGAAAGAAGAACAGGAGCACTCTTATGCAAGAAAGCAAGGGATAAATACGAAACTGACAGAAAACATGTATTTAGTAACTTGGTGATACTTGAATCAAGACCACCCTGTAGAAGTTGAAACACAAGCATTGTTTTTCTTGTATTAAAATGCAGTATTACAAGGTTAATTCATGCTGGAAGGGACATCCAGTCCAACCTCCAGCTCAAAGCAGGGACAGCTATGAGGTCGCTTCATCTTTCATAAAGTTATTTATAATAACCTGAAGTCACCATTACACTGTGCGAGGTCTTGTTTAACAACAAAAAAGAGGCTCCTTCCCTAAGGGGGTCCCAGTGGGGAAAGGCTCAGCTCTACAGTAAGGATCCTGAATAGGTCAATGAGCATCATACATGAAATTAAAAGGAACCCCCATTGTCCAAATTAAAACCTGAACAAGGGAGAGATGTTCTCCCCACACTATCAGCCATTAATGCGCTGCAGGCATGCTGGTCTATCATCTCCTGGAAACCAAACGTGGATGCCAGCAAACCCAAACGGCAACACAAGATGTACTTCATTGGAGCCAGGAGCTTTCCAAGCAGCATGCAAGAACTGCCATGCGGTTGGATCCCTTTGGAGAACCTGGCTGATTTAGACAGCACTATGCTACCCACAGAGGAAACTTTTCTACTCTGGACCAACTTGCAGTGCACCAAAACCATGTAAAAACCTGTTCATAAGACAGGTCTAGCAAAGCTATGTCTAGCACTTCATTTCTCCAGAGCCAATCCCCTGCCATTCAAGCTAGGAGAATCACAGTACTAAACAGGGTCGTGAGTCATTCATACACTCAAAAACAACTGTTCACACTGACAGGAGGTAAAGCAACCCTCCACACCAAGGGTTTTTTAACTCCTCATCCTCTTGCCCTGGAGAAATCTGTAAGTTTCTCCTCTACACCATGCAGCTCTATGTCCTGTACGGTTGGGTGTCCAGCTACAATCACTTCACAGCAGGAAGGACAGCAAGGAAAAGCACTGGGGAGCTTTTCTAAGAAGAAACATAGTTGCTTTGGGTAACATTACTACAGGAAGCCAACTGACAGTGATGCTGGAGCTAGGAACCTACTAGTCAACACTGCAGATTGAAAGGGAAACAAGCAACGGCCTGTGGTTGAACGCAGGATGCAAACTTTCCCTAACAGCAACCAAAACAAACTGTTTAGTCGTAACAAGTCAGCAGAAACACTGGTAACACAGTATTACAGCAAATAATACCTGGGGAGCGTATCATCCTCAAGCTAAAAACTGCCTGCATGAAAACAGGCAGCATGTGGTTTCACAACAGGAGTGGAAACATTTGTGTGTCTTCACTCATGACTTGTTTTGTCACTGTACCCTGGGGTTCCTCTCTTTATCTGTAACACAGGAGCAGTCTAGCACAGACACTGCAAAGGCAAAAGAAGGCGGCTGCCCAACAGAGTCAGTGTTCTTTGGCATCACGGGAGTACTGAAGAGCTGCATCCTTCCTCTCTAAAAACCCCTGTAAAGCATTTACTTCCCACTGGCCTCTGATGCCTGAAAGACAGGTTTCAATGAAGAGAGAGGGATTTGAACTGTACGGCTTTGTTCATCCCTGCAAATGCACCACAAACTGGGCCCTGATTTGAGAAGCTAATTAGGCAGACACACAGCCTTAATGTTAATGAGTCCATTCATGTGTGGGAAGCTCCGCACAAGTTTCAGAACCATGCTGAAGGAGCTCACCAAGGATGACAGCCACAAGTTCTCATTCATCTTTGGTGCAGACAGAAATCTCAAACTGACAGCAAAACGCTGGAAGTGGTAATTCCAAAGTAGCATAGACATCCTGATGGCCACTGCTGTTCTCACACAGTGCACCAAGGATGAGCAAGGCTAAAACCAGCAGCTAACAAAGATGATGCTCTGCTTTCTCACACCATCACCTACTCACATTCAGTCCTGCAGTTAAGAGGAACCAGAAAGAATGGCATGAGTTCTTGGCACTCCTGCTTGTGGCTAGAGATGTACAGGAACACAAGGGCACATTGCCAGATAGGTCTTTGGGACTATATAACACTCATAGTGCCAGCGAGCTGGGGCTGTGGAGCAGCAGGGGCGCAGTGATGCACATCTAACATTCTCACCAAATTAAGAGTTTAAAGTGCCTCTTTAAAACAGACACCAGAGATAAACTTAAGGAGGGTTATGGAAAGGACTCGGGAATATAGTCCTACATTTGTCTTGTAGGTCCTAGCTGACCTTGCAACATTAAAGAAGGGTGTCATGGGTGTTTTGCTTTTCTGTAGGCTTCAGTGATCACATACCATGCCAGAGCAGCTTGTGGTCCTCCCCCACTCCCAGCGTGGTGCCCTGCTGATGATTCAGGAGGCAAGCAGATCACACAAGTGGTAACCCCCACCACCTGCTCTATATGAGTGGAAGACAGCTCTCTTAGATTTCAGCTACCCTTCGTTAGTGCACCAGAGCATGTTATTTGATTATCCCTCTTAGAATATAGGAGACTACTGTCCAGAAAATGACCCTGCCCCTTTTTAAAACTATTTGCAATTTCCTGGGTTTTTTACATCACCACCCAGGAAGACTGCAGTAAGTGTTATTTATGGGCAAGGAACTATTCCTCCCACTTATTTCCTCAGGGAAGCCTTTGCATTGCTTCAGGTCCCCTCTGCAAACTAGACAGTAAACCTGGAAAGCACCTCCCTTCAACACGTGCTCCAGAGCATAACCATAGGGCCAGCATAGCAAGGAGGCTTTTAAATAAGGTATTCCTTTGAAGACCATTTCCATATAATCAATGACATAGGAAACCCTGAGAGATTAAGGTTTGTGTTCTGCTAAATGCAAATGCACATGAGCCATCCCAGTGTTAACATCATGGTAATGATGCAGTCAGTGCCAGCAGACATGAGCATGGCGTTCCTGCATCAGCAATTTTGGTACCCTGAAGACAAGGAGCCCACATACGTATAATTGCTGGTAAATCAAGTCCTTGTTGATAAAGTAGAAGCATGTCATTGTGTCTTGCCAGTTTATAATGTTGTCTTTCATGAGGCAAATATTCAGCAGAATGACGGGTCTATGTAAAGCAATATTCATGGTACCAAGCGCCTGAAAAGACTAATCCTACCACTCGGTGCAATCTGGAACCTATGGAAGCTCCTTCATACTAAAGTATTTTAAAGTCCACACAAACCCAGGCCCAAACCCAGAAGAACTGTGATTTCTTGGGCTACTGAGTACTTAGAGACCTATCTCCAACAATGCAGAAAAATTAACACTTTACTAGCATTAGCTGTAAGTCATGAGTACTGAACAGCTCTTGACCTTGATAAAAACTGCCATGAACGAAGATGACATGAAGTATCCCGGTTATGCATCAGTATTTGCAACCCTTAACTGTACTTGCATTAGATTCCTGTTTATTATCAGTACAACGGTGATTATCACTCAGCCTCCAATAAATAACTAGCTTCATTATCAGGCACTAGATAATCGAAGAAGAACTGATAAGTAACCAAGTTCTAAGGTGATGCACCTTTCACAGAAATCAGTATTAAGCATTTGCTCAGGCAACTTCACCTGGGCACAGAACTCACAAGATCTGTCTCTGATGTCCTCAGCTTCCATACCCCAGCCCCTTTTCAAACCACTCTATAAAATAGCTCAATTTCCAGCTGCCAACTGGACTTAGGAGAGATTCAAACCTTCAGTACCTAACCCACGCTGTCGCAAGCACAACACAGGCAGGCGTGCCTGACAGACAGGAGCTTTTTGGTTTCTCCAAACCTCTTTGCAGTACTTTTTTCCACCGCTACTTTTCACATCTGGTGGTTTTGGATCCGGCAGTCCCCGCCTCACTAAATTTCCATATATACTCTGACTCGATGTGTCCTTAACCTCAAGTGGACTGTCAAGCCAGATGCCCCCTTACTTCCTCAGTACAAACTATGGGTAAACCTTAGCATAACTTCACTTTGAGCCTTAAACTAACAGCATGTGAAAAGATTAATATGAATAAATTCAAAACTAATCAGATCCCTTCTTTAAATGTTGACACAGTATTATTTATATCCCATAAATACCTTCTTGACTAAAATTCATCCCAGGAGATTGGCATCTTGCCAGTTCTATTCATATTTACTGTATTTATACAGTACAGTTGGCCAAGGATAATATTTAAGACAAAATATGCCTTAGGGTATATACAATATCTCTTATAGTTTTCCTTTTAAATCTCCTTATTGCTAAAAATATTTAGCCTGAACTTTACAGAATGCCCCACAAAGACCTATCAGCGATCCATAGTGATATATTGCTGACTATGAGTATAATTAGAGCATATTTGTAATACTTGGGTTGTAGTCAGTTACTGAATGCTAACAACTTGTGGTAAAAACTGAACCGCTGCTCTTTCCCATGCCTGCCTTCCAGCAGCTTTTGACCTCCAGCGCGTTCACACCGATCCCCTTCTTCCCTTGGATGCAGCAGAATCCATAGAGTTAAAAATACTCGCTCCAAGACGTCTCAGAGAAAGCGCCCGTGGCAGCCAGAGCTGCGCTTTCCATTTCTTCCTTTAGAATGTGGTGGAGCAATTCCTTTCCTTCTGTCTTTTTTGGAAAGGTTCGCTCCATCCAGCATAACTAGAGAGCAGTGGAAAAACAGTTAACCTACTTACTGTGATGTTAGCGACAGCCCTTGCACAGTAGTACTGGATCGGCGGCTTAACCGCCCCTCCGATCCCAAACGTCTGATGCACTCTGTTGGTAGATACCTGCAATCTCCTTTGCTCTTCCAAACCCTTCCTATTGATACTTCAGCACGGATCTGGCCTCTCTGACAGCGTTTTAAAAATAGATCCTCTTTTTGTCAGCACCATCCAAGTCACACACCACAGATATTTTAATTTTCTGGAAAGTATGCAGCTGCATTCTGGACTATTGGTTCTTTGTAGTTTGCTCATGTGAGGAAACAGGACAGACATACTCAGGGTGGGTGCATTTTACAACTCTCTGCGCTGGGGTCAACTCCAGAAGCCGAAGGCACTGCTATCACTGCCCCTAACCTCTGCCCATAGGGGCTCATCCCTCTGCTTAGGGCACAACCTGGTAGGTCTCAAAGTGCTGACTTCCACCAAAACCACCAGCAAAATACTACAGTATTCCAACATGGAAAACAGGCACGATGTCTGTTCTCACAATGAATTACACTGAACCTCTCTGCTCGTACCCACTTGGCTCCAAATAGCCTTTTTTTTTTTTTTTTTTTTTTTTTTTACCCTTTTTAAAGTATTTCTTCCCCGAGGGTAACAAGGGTGCAGTGTATTTATCATGGCTATTAAGGATGGTGCCATAATTACAATAATAAAATGGCTCTGACTGCCAGGATGTCCTGTACCTGATGCTGTCGTTTAAGAATAAAGGAAGAAAGGGGAGGCAGCTGCACTGAGCACGGGCTTTGGATACCTTGGCTGGCATCCTAGGACTATCACATGCAAGATGGAGCAAGCCCCAGAGCTACAACTTGCTAAACTAAAAATAAATAAGGAGAAAATGCAATTAGAAACTCTAGGATAAAGTTACCAAGATGGCTGCATTATCTATTTAAGCAAAGAGGTATGTGCTTTTCAGAAACAGGCAGCAAAGTATATAGGGCATCAAGTAGTGGGGGAGGGAAGAGAGGGAAAAGGGAGCTAAATGAAAGGAGTAGGAACTGGGCTTTGGATATGTGAACAGTGAAGTTATTTTCTGCTTCTGGTATTTCACTTTCCTCAGCGTGGTGATGAGCTAGATTCTTTTAAGGGGGTGCAGTGCTTTTTCTGTTTTCCTCTTCCATACACTTAACCTTCACTACCAAAACAAAAGGCACGTCATTGTGATTATCAATCATTCTAAGTGGATTTGGTCAGCACATTTAGGGTTTTTTTTTCCCCTCTTTTTTCATTTTCTCCCTTTTTTTTAAGTGCAAAACGTGGCATGGATCAACCAGAAGGTCGTTAAAAACAGCAGAAGGCAGACGGGCTGAGACAGGTTCCAACAACCGAGGCTACCCAGAAGGGAAAACTTTGGCTGTACCTGAAGTGAAAGCGCCCATGAACTGAAATGGGAGGCTGGCTAAAGTGGGAAGAGGGGGGGAGGACCTATATGTCCCTGTACTCTCCAAGCACCAACCCGAACAGCAACCAGTCTGTGGGACAACAGAAGAGGCACAGGCAGAAGAGAAGACCGTGACTTCTTTTTTAAAGACCTCCTTTTCTTCTCAGTTATGGAGAGATGGAAACCTGCCCGATCCAGACACTCCAAAGGAAACAACAGCAGTGGAAAGATATTGGCTCTTTTTGAAGGCTGCATAGGGGGCTGTGCGGGAGCTAAACCCAGTGCTAGGGAGGGCTCGGGACCCTGCCCAGGTACATACTGATGGAAAGCAGAAGCACTTTTGGGGTGATTTCAAAGGGGATTGGGGAGCCAGCTGACCCCCAGAGCCACCCAGGCATAGGCATACCCACCACCTAACACAAAGTCACCACCTATACGATGCTACAGACAAAAGCAACCCAAGCAAAGGTGGCACAACGCAATGCACAGAGCTGGTGTTTGAAGGCACTGGGCACTGCCAAGCCTCGGGGGCTAAGTTAACACACCATGCACAAACACAGAGGACTTACTTTCAGGGTAAAAAGGCTGCATATCTATTTTGTAAACTTCTTTAGCATAATACTCCTCTTCGCTCCTCTCCCTCTCGCAAGTGGCAGCTCTGTGGTTGGCTTTCTCTTGCAGCAGGTCCCTGGTGCTGTTGTAGATGGAGATGACCTCCGGGGGCACCTCCTCGGGCTCGGGGTACTCGTCCGGGGGGCTGGTGAGCTTCAGCTTGCTCAAAATCTGCCCTCGGATCGCCTCGATCCTCTTGCGCATAAACTGATCCATGTCGAGGGTGCTGCAAGTAGACAGGCTGAAAGCCACGGTGGCCAGATCCACGGTGAGAAACACGCTCAGGAGATAGCAGTGCATTTTAAGTGTTTAAATACAGCGCCCCCCAGGAAAAAAAAAAAAAAAAAAAAAAAAAAAAAAGTTACTTTAACAACGAACAACAACTACGGAAAAAAATGATTAAAAAAATATTGAAAAATAAAAAGGGGGGGGTGTGTGCAAACAAAGGCAAGATCTGCAGACAAAATGCAGTTCAGAACCGGACTGCAAGGGCGACTTGCAATCGCAACGGGTCAGTGAAAAAAACAGCAATAATAATTAAAATAATGAAAAAAGGGGGGGGGGGGGAGCAAGTTGCTACAACTCGATAGGATTCGGGGGGTGGAGTGAGCCGGGCAGCGGAAGAAAAACGGGAGGAAAAAGCCCCCAAACGGATAAAACAAACCTGCGAATCAAGTAAATGGAAAAGAGCCCGCTCCCGGCGCGTTGGCGGGGCGGCTGGAGCGAAAAACTGGAGGAAAAAGGGGAAAAAAAAAGAGAGAAAAAAAAGAAGGGGCAAAAGGGAAAGGGGGGGGGGGTTTGCTAGCGGCGGTGCTGGGCACTCCTGGCGCTGCCGCAGCCGGCGGGTCAGGGCGTGCGGGCGCAACGCTGAGCCCCGCCGAGCGCCCGCGGCTCCCGGCGGCAGCGGCACCGCCCCGCGCCCGGCGGCGCTCGGCGCTCAGCGCCCGCGGTGGAGGCAGAGCAGCGCACGTGTGCGCCCGAGCGCCGGCCCCCGCGGCCGGGACAAGCGGCGGCGCCTGTGCCTGGCGGCGGCAGCAGCAGCACGGAGCGGCGGCGGCGGCGATCCCGGGTCCGGCCGCGTCCCGCAGGCTGCTGCGTGCGCCCCGCGCCGCATGCACCGACCCACCCCCGCGCCGCCGAGCTCCTTTTTCCAGCTCCCTCCTCTTCCTCCTCCTTTTCCCAAACGCCAACCCCAACGCCGCAGTCAGCGAGGAGGCAGCGCCGCCGCCCCGACAGCCTCCACCGCGGATCCGCGGCCGCAGCGCCGCTTTCCTCCTCCTCCTCCTCCCCTTCTCCGCGGCGAGGCTGGGGCACACGGCGCTGCTCGGCACGGCTCCCGGCGGATCTTAGCCGTGCTCCGCTCGGCACCCCCCGCCCGCCGGCCCCTCGGAGCGCCCTGCGAGCAGCGAACGGGTGCCAGCAGATAACATCACGGCCGCGAAGGGACTGGGAGATTTATAAGGTCTCTCCCCGCCCCACGTGCTCGCCTCGCCGCGGAGTGACGGGGAGGGGCTGCGGGGAAGCGGAGGGCTCCGACGGCCACCGCCCGGTTATTTATTGCCCTCCGAGAGCAGCGGAGAGGGGAGTCGGTGCAGTGCAGCTGAGGTGCCTGAGCACAAGGTGGGGAAGGAGGAGAGAGGGGAAAAAAGAAAGTGGCTGGGACAGGCTGTTTTCCTTATTATTTATTTGAGGGTTTAATGTTTCTTGCATCTATTATTAATTAGGCCAAACAGCACCTTTGCCTTAAAGAAAGAATTACTCGCTTCTTGGGAATGACAGAATGATAGAATGGTTGGGGTTGGAAAGGACCTCAAGCTCATCCAGTTCCAACCCCCCACTCTGGGCAGGGACACCTTCCACTAGACCGGGTTGCTTCAAGCCTCGTGGAACCTGGCCCTGAACATTCCCAAGGACAGGGCACCCACAGCTTCTCTGGGTAACCTGTGACAGTGCCTCACCATCCTCACAGGGAAGAACTTCTTTATATTTAACCTGAAATTCCCATGTTTCAGTTTGAACCCATCACCCCTGCTCCTGTCGCTACAGTCCCTGATGTAGAGTCCCTCTCCAGCATCCAGGGAAGCACTTGGATGTGTTTATGTAGAAGATCACAGGGCAGAGGGTGAGGATGGGCCCACTGCTCCATCAGCAGGGTGTGGTCAGTCCCTGTGCTGCCCCTTGCCTCATTTCTGGGCTTCGCTTCCAAGCCTGCTGTAGACAATTCTCATCGCTCCCCACTGATGGACATCCCCCCACTTGGTCATCAGTGCTACCGACCAAGCAGGGACAAAGGGGAGATGAGGAGGTTTTGCTCCTTCTCAGAGGTCTCCTCTTCTGGCAGAAGTGTGCAAATGCATCCTCATTGCACTGGACAGAAATTCTCAAGCCCCAAAGGCTTAGGCTGTGGCGCCTATAATTCAGTTTTCCACTGCCTCTTTCGGCCACAGCAAACATCACAGGCTCCATCCACGCCTGCTCCACGTGTGCAAAGCTCAGGCTGTGACCTCAGGAGGACAGCTGCCCCTCTGTCCTGGAGACATCACCATCTACTGGGCATCCCTCAACCTTACGCCAATACAGCTTTTCTCTCTCAGACCATTTAACACTCCCCTACATCAACATTAACATTAGAAAGCAAACAAGTAGCCTTTCTCTTTATCCCCATCCATTTAGCCCTATATTCCCTTCTGAATTAAGTCATGTCAAGAGTTTCCAACCCCACCCTCCTAGGTGGGACAAGGTCACTTCTTGCAACAGCAGGAACCTCTTGTCTCCAGAGATGAAGAAACACATAGAAGCAGTACTCAAAGCGCCACAGGCATTTAGAAGCACAGCTGGGCCACTGCACAAACAGGTAGATACACATAGGAGAAGTGGGAGAGGATGAGTGGGATCTGAGAGCACAATGCGCATCACATAAGGTATAAACCAGCCAAACACCACCAAAGATTTCCCCTGGCTGACCACATCTTGGGAACTGTCTTCATTCTGCACAATGCTTGAGCATTTATAGGTATGGGTAGAGACACAAGACTACTTACAGTAAACTTACTTTGGAAGTGTCTGGGGATGTACAGACACGGAGACTGTGTCCTGATGCAAGAGTTAATGGTGCTTTCCACTTCAGTGTGTGAATTCCTGCAAGGCCAGATTAAACATCTCTGCCACAATATCACGCTTTTACTGCTGTACATGTCAATGTACTGCTCCCACTGACCTCAAAAACACAGCTGCAGTGTCAGGAATGGCAATGATTCCAAGATCATTCAAATAAACAAGCAAGCTCAATGTGTAGCCTCAGCTGGTTTCACTTCTGCAACACACCTGTACAAAACCAAGGGGACAGTTCCTCAAGCTGTTACATCTCACAGCTCCATGGCTGCTCCAACCAGCTGAGGAACTGGCTCTGTTACACGAGGCACCTCAACCACAAATACTTCTGAAGAGAACAGTTATTAAATGATTTCCTCCAAAAACTACAACTGAAACCATGAAGAAATTCCTGACACAGCACCTATGGCCCTGCAACTCTTGGCTGCTGTAAGTGCACTACCCAACGCCTGACTTGGGGGCTTTGGAGCAACCCTGGGGACAGATCTTAACACCCTCCTTCTGTTGGAAACTTCTCACCTCCTCTTAGGAGACCTGTGCAGGTACAGCCCTGCCAGATCCCAAAGTCTGCTGGTTTTGCAGGTGTACTTGTACTGTATTCCAACTAGGAGGAAAAAAAACCCAACAAACTAAAACCAACCAACTTTGCAGTGTCCTTCACAATTACTGGAGCCCCAGAGATATATCCACAGAGGCTATCAACTCCCTGTGTACTCAGTGCCTGGCCACCCACACTGGCCATACAGTCAGAGGTGCTGGAAGCCCAAGCTCCAGAGAAGCCTTCCACTAAGCCAGGCTGACAGCAAACCAGTCTGACGAGATTTTGGAAGTTGCTGAGATTCCTTCTGATTTGGAAACGTTTCCTCAGACTATTTTAGGCCAGCTAGGGAAAGAAAAAGGAATTAAAATAAATCTTGGTTTTGTTCTCACTCAAGACAACTCATTTGCTTCCCTTCTGACCCTTTCAGCATGACACGGTATTGGGCTTACCCAAGAGCAGGTCTCCATTCTGACTCCCCACTGCAACACAGCTCAATTCCCTAAAGCTTTCTGGTCTTGCCACATGGATGCTTTTGCCAGGCAAAATTCCCTGGTTCAGGAGCAGAGATGGACTTCTCCTTGTCCTTTCCAAAAGGCCCAGCCACTTGAGCTAAATACCCACCAGGCACAGAAGACCCACCACACATGGCTGAGCTGCTTCAGTTCACGCCAGGAAGGGATACCTACCTGCCAACCAAATCATGCCAATACACATCCACATTCATAAGCACCAAATGGAAAATATCTGGAACACAGACGTGATTACAGACATCAGGAGATACCTGATCTTACTTCTAAAAGTCAATCCCCTGCACATACAAGTTTGGGGGCTTTTTACCATGGAATTCCTGCAAACTAGACTTGAAAAGGTGATGTTCCTACCTTGTAATGCACAAGAAAGGCAACCAAAAATTGTCAGGAATGACAATGCCCAACTGTGCACTCTGCAAAGCTGGATAAGGAGTAACATCATCAGAATTCAGTTATCACATGCCCTACTGCACAGGTAATCTACCTCCCCTATTCTACCTTTAATTTCCAGGAGTGGAGTATCTGTTAAACTTATCCTCATTATGGTTTTGTGTTTTAGCCTAAAAAGCTTTTTGGTTTTTTTATCCATTCAAAAATGGTTTCAATTAACAATTACCTGTTTGTTTCAAAAGCTGCTGGGATTACCAAACACTGACATTTAACTCAATCATATTTATCTGTTCCCTGTGCCTTTATGAAATGGGTTTATCCTGCAGGGCTGCTGTCAGTGGAAGCTTTGTAAGTCAAAAAGCAGGAACAGGCCCTTAGCGTGCATACAGGGAAAGAACAGAACTTAATCTGTTTTGGAGCTTTTAATTCAACACAACACCGTCTTTTTATATATATATATATATATATATATATATATATATTTTTTAATAAACAGTAAGTGTTTATTAGAAAAACAGGGACACCTGGAAAGTCACTTCACTGAACGCAAAGGTTTCGTGTTTCCTATTAACTTAAGAATTACATGGTCAGGATTTTACAATTTGTGGTTTCTTTTGAGATTGTTTTGGTTATAGGCAAATGCACTCTGCGAAATACAAAGGCAATAATCTCTCTGAAACTGCTGACGACCAGGTCATTAAGTAAGGTGGCTGGCTCCCTTTCATGAACTAAAGAACACTGTTGGAAGAAGGAATAACGTTTAAAAGTTAAGAGGTGACTTTTGCAAGCACTCACACTGATGACGAGCGCAGGACCATTGCACAATTAATTCTTTGTGGCACACACAGAAATCTGCAGCCCTAACAGTGGTCGTGTAGAATCTCAGTCATTCTGGTGCAGGGCGCTAGGCAAAAACACGTTTGAATTCTCCTTTTTATACAACTAGGTGTACCGAGGTTTAACTCCTAGAGCCAAAGTGACACCTAATAAAGGTGAGGCAAAGAGGAGATGACAAATAATGGAAAGTTGTAATATATACCATAATAAAACCTTAGATTTTACTGTTTATTATCCTTAGTGAAGCAGAAGCCCATACTCCTGCACTGCACATTTCATTAGTGTGCGCAGTAATGCCTGGATGAATTTGAGAGCAAACCCTGCTGACCTTACTCATACAAGCAGCCCTGCTGCCTCTCGGATTGTGTTTCACACAACCACAGCCCACTCCTGCAACACTCATGTTCCAGAAGATAAAGGTTACTTTATAGAACATGCTGTTTGACACGCAAGACTGCCATGCATATTTACATATACATATGTAACTACTTGTCAACTTGCAAATCAAAGGTATGCTTCCGATTATATAGACAGAATCTCTTTGTAGCAATGAGAAATTTAATATATTTTATATATAGGAATAAATGAGAACTTATTTATATATATATGTAGATATACATAAAATATGTAAAAATGTGTGTATTTTATATACACAGACATACATAAGTATAAAAAAAAAATTAAAGTTCTACAAACAGACCCAACAACTTCAGTGGAAACAATCACAGGAAGTACTGAGAGATTACAGCTGTCCCACCAAAAAATCTTATGGATAAGAGGAAAAAGAGAACATAAAGAAACGTGACTATTACTCTGTATTTCAGTGCGTGGGTTATTATCTACACCTTACAAGGCCTGCATTTGACAACCCAGATAATAGCTTTCCTGTAGTAAAATTGCCCTCCTTCTCTGAAGAGCACAGCTGGACATCAGGGGGTTTAGGGAAGCAATATAACAATCAGTGGGCTAAGACCATCTATCCTGAAGATATATGTGTTTCCGATAAAGGCTGCACACATCAGTGCATCCAAAGAGGTTTCTACTTCCAACAGCCAATTCCCATCTTTAAATCAGTTAAGACTGAAGTCCTGGTAAAAATTCTGTGAATGCCAGAGAAGTTCCCCCATGGTTACAACTCCCAGAGCCTGATCCCTTCATGTGCTCTTTCAAATCTGCTTGTCAGTCCCAAGGATGCCACACTAATCTTCCCTGCATCATTTCAGTTTTAGTCTATATACCACTAAAAAACGCCAGCCTTCTTTAATCCTAGCACCTGTGGTTTTAATCACCACAGGAAATCCTGTTTCCACTAAAGTCAGTAAGACTTAAAATATCAGCAGAGGAAAATGATCAGATTCACTAACTAAAAATAATTTTAAAAGGGGGGAGAAATATAAGCCCAGTGGTTTATATACTAGTGTGTCTTGACATCTACTTATAGCAAGCATGACAAAGTAAAGACAGCAGAATAAAAGTCATCCCTTTAATCTCAGTGTTTGAACTCCTGACCTGCATCTCTTCCTCAGTGTTACAGCTGTTCCCTTCTATTTCTGAACTGCTCAGCAACGATTTGGGTTACACCTCATTAAGTAACACGTAAATAATAGCTATGAACACTGTACTGCTAACAGTGTCTATAGCAGTTTATTCAACAACTTAAAAGAACAAACAGAAAAACTCAAACACAAAACAAAACTCACAGTACAAAGCTGTTGTGCTGTACTCGCCAAACTAGCTCCAGAGAAGGTCTTTGTAGCACCTCTCAGCCTTACACATTTTTAAGCCCATTTTTTATGCCTAGCTACCAAAATCAATGAAACCAATGTTCTCGAATAGCTGATAAAACCACGCCTTTTCAGCCGGGTGGTTTAAGCTTGATGACTTAATCTGGAGACAGAACAGAAAGATCCATTTCTGTGACAGTGATAATCCTGAGCCAGATTTAGGTTATTTTAGAGCTGGATCTAGAACAGACCACTCATATGGAGTGGTAAAAGTGTCAGTACCTAAGCCTCCTAAATTGATGCTCTGTCTGGCTGTAGGCCATATGAAGAACTAATTTAACACCTCTGTTTTAAGCTCTAAGAACATATACGATTCTCTCCTACCTGGATGGTTTGTATTGGAAACGTTCTTAGTAAAGTGCTCTCTAGAAGGAAGACCAACTGAGAGCACCTTCTCTACCATCCAAGTATGGCTCTGGAGTAAGGACAAAGATCTCTAAAAGAAAAAGGAAAAATCAAAAGAACCGTGGTGTTTTTCCACATGTATACTTCTATATTTTCTAGAAAAATGAGAGAAAGTTTTTATGCAAACAAGATTTAAGAACAACAGATACCAAGAATGGAAGAGCTGTATTAAACATATCAATGCCCAATTTGTTCTTTGGACATTAACTACTCCATCAAGGAAACAGACCGACAGCTGAAATGCCTACGCTCACAAATAAAAGCGTCATTTGAACATCAACCTCATTAACAGCTAAGTCAAAGCTTAGAAAAGCCTACATATTGGCTGGGAAACGCAGACCATAATATTGATGTTATAAAAAGACACAAATGTATTTCCCTTCTTACCTGAACTATCTTCCTTACAAAAAACTTTTTTCACTCCTGCTTTAATTCTAAGCAATGATGCCAAAACTTACAATAATCCTCCAGCAATTAAAAAAACAGGGCACACACAGCAGATGGAGAGGACAGCAGTGGCACCAGGAGTCCTGATCTGACCTGCTGACTGCACTGGTACATCAGAAAGGTGTTCAGCACCCTTCAAGGCGTGAATGGTCCCTTTGTTAACACAATTCACAAGAATGAATGGCAATTTATCATCCCATCAAGCTGGATCCGTTTGATCAGTTTTCTTACTGGAAGTGTATTTATACTTAGGTCTAATGCATTGTTTTGGCAGAGTAACAAGCTCTTAAGGAAGCCTGTAAAGATGATCAGGTGTCTGGAGCATCTCTCTTATGCTGAGATTGCAGGAGCTGGGCTTGTTTAGTCTAGAGAAGTCTGAGAGAAGATCTCATCAATGCAGATCATTATCTCACAGGCAGGTGCCAGGAAGATGGTGCCAGACTCTTTCCAGTGGTGCTCAGCGACAGGACAAGAAGCAATGGCCATAAACCAAAACACAAGCTGATCCTCAACAAAAGGAAGAACTTATTTACATTGAGGGTGGCAGAGCATTGGAACAGGCTGCCCAGGGGGGTTGTGGAGTTCCAAATCCACCATGGACGTGTTCCTGTGTAACCTGCTCTGGGTGGCCCTGCCTTGGCAGGGGTTTGGACTGGACGATCTAGAGATGTCCCTTCCAACCCTAATGATTCTGTGAAACTGAGGATCTTGCCTGAAGGTTCTGAAATTCACAGTCTTTTTCCGTTATTATGAAGTGACACCAAGCAGAAAATTTTGTGACACCTTTTCTTATTAAAAAAAAAAAAAAAAAATTTCTTAAGCACATAACAAGATACTGTCAAGTATTTCAGTCGCCTAAACCCCAACCGTATGCAAAACAACACTACTGTTACCAACACATACCTGCGCAGCATTTACTTATGAACCATAAGCTCTTTGGAACTCATTGGGATTGTAACTGAGGTAGCAGACCTACACAATGATGGATAAGCTATCAACATGGGTTTGGTCACCTTTCATGTCTAATGAGATGGTGAGTGGATGGATACCCAGGCAGGTATGTCAAGGCTCAATTAAGTAAGTTTACGTACTAACCTCACATACTGAGCCCTGTAGTAACAGTTTTCATTCAGCTGCCAGACCTCAGACACTCTTCTGAAATGGAAGCAGAGCAGTATTTGTCCCTGGGAAGCAAAAGGCTGCTTCAAAAGCACACTTCTGAAAATCTCTGCCACTGACAGAGCTGGCAATGAAGCCTAGGATTGTTGATACTCATGTTTCTACCTGCAACTACCTACCCTTGTAATACATCATTGCCTACATACAGTGTGATTTGTGGATCACTTGAAAAACAAAGAAAAACCTCTTTAGATAAAATATACACAACCCGAAAGTTAATGCAAACATCCACACAATCAAGAAAGCTTTTCATTACCATTTTGCTTGGATCAAGCAGCACCTGTAAGTATTCCAGTTTGGAACAAGAACAGGGAAGTCCTCCTTTTCTTGGAAATAAAAATTTCAAAGCAACAAAGGGATTGAATAGCCACAGGGTCTCAGTCACAACCTCCAAGATTACGTTCATAATGGAGTTTATAATGGGTTCATAAATGGCTAGTGGAATCTTTAAGTACCTCAATATTCAAACAAGTTTTAAAACTATGACAAACAACCCTGTTATGTTCTATTTGTGATCAAACATGCTTATAATAGACATGGTTTGAAGACCCGATTAGTACATAACATCAGCAGGCTGTATACTTAACCATTTCTAAATTACACATTAAGTTTCTGATAAGAAGTGTAACCAGCATATCTTTTAAGTGACCTATTTCTATTAATTATTTAGCTACTTCTGAAAACACTTATGTCTGTAAGAAATCCTAGTGCTATCAAACCTCAGTGCAGGTCTGATCCTGGTTAGCAGTTCACCAATTACCACCACATATACTGAAAACAGAATTAAGAAACACTGGGAAAATGTTGCAAAATAATGCTCTAAAAGTTCACTCACTGGCATGAGAGAATGGGCTATTAAAATCACTGAGGCACTGTGAAGAAATAATGGGTTTTGTAAGTATTCCTAAAATCACCTTCCAAAGTGCCTCTTGGAAACCATTTGTGCTCATGAGGTCACATGTGAAGACCTGACGAAAGTGTCCTAATTCATTGTACAATTTGTTATCCAGCAGATTAAACACATGGATTTAAACAAAAAGAAATCATTCCAAAGGATGAAGCATTACACAAGCACAAGCATCTTTTTTGTTGAAGCTATTCAGTTTGACTGGAGTTTTATTACAACATATCCCTTAAGACAGAACAGCAATTAAACAGATGCATTTGAAAACAAAACGATTTGTCTAAGAAATATCAGCCACCCTTATCAGTCTGAAAAAGAATGATTAAGGAAAAGCCCTTATCTGACAGATCATCTACAGAGGCGAAACCTTTGATGCTTACATACTGACAAGAGGTTAAAAGCTGCTGCTTTTGAACAGGAGTAAATCAACACATTCCATAATTTGGTAACCAAGAACTCTCCAGTGTCTACCACTGACGTCCTAAAGTCCAAATTTAACACCTTACTTAGCACAAGGATACTGTCTATTTATTAAGATCCTAAGAGTCTTCCCTTCCTCAACCCTTCTCCTGGCCTTCTTACTGCTTACCTCAGCAAGTCTTGAAGAAATCACTGAGCAATTTGCAGGGGCTGGAAGTGAACAGCATTGATGACTGCTCTGTGTGGATATTAACTATGCCAGGACTCATTTCATAAGAATGAGTAGTTTGTCATTTTACATTGAGCAGACTGTTATGTGCCAGATGACTTCTACTTCTGCCTTCCTCCCTGGAGACAGCTACTGAGCCAGCTCTGAACAGATGCAGCTTTACAGACCACCTTCTTCTGGAAGCATCAGATAGTCAGAACACTTTTATGGCCTCCAACCATTTCTCTCTCTAAAACAAAACACACATACACAAAACCGTATCTCCATTAGAAAACAGTTTCTAGCTCTTTCATTCTGAGAACCTGCCTCACAGCTGCAGAAGTGGGAGCTCTTCCCTCCACGTTTTAGCAGGGAAGATGATATGGTGCTGTACCATCAGGCACAACAAGGATACTCCACCATCACTCATCAAGTGTTTAAGGAAACAGCAGGCTGCAGAAAAGGAGACAGAAGATGGTAAGATGGTTCTCTTTCTATTTTCTCCATAGGCCAACTCATGCTTTTCCTTGCTGAAAAAATACTTAGCACGATTAACATAAAGAGAAATTAGATGAGAGGATAAGAAACATGGGGGAGAGCTCACCCTGTGCCTCCTCTTATGAAAAACCACTTTGTTGCTTTGATGCAATCCATACAATATTAAATTCTACATATTCTACAGTTGGCTTGAAGCCTAACAAAACTGGAACCACCCCATCCTTATTGGCTTTATATAGATAGGTACAGAAATACACAAAGTTGAGATGATTCATGCTCTCTGGAATGAAGGGCAGCGGCACAACTTTGCTTAAGCAGAAATATTCATGGGAGCAGGCAAAACAGACCGAGCACTCTGCTGGCTGGGAAAAGCTGCTGAAGGTTGTTCTTGGTAGCTATGGAAAAGGAAGAACATTACTGGAAAAGCGGGTGGGGAGGTGGGTAGAGCCTGATCCCACAGCTGAGAAAGGAGACTAGAAGGGGTATGGGCCATACAGGGTTTAGCTCTTCCCTTGAACTGCTAGTCCATTACAATAAAGCTTGTGAAGTAAGTTGTCCACCAAATGCCTAAAGTTAAAATATACACTTCCATCTGCCACAAAGCGCCTGGAGCTTATTTCACTTTAGGAGGTAGTTACCAATCTAAGTTACTCTAGGAGTTTTTCTGAATATGGCACAACCAAAGGACATGGCAAAGGCAAGGTACCAAAATCTAAAAAGTATTCGACATACATAGAGTATTATCCTTCTGAAAAAGATAAGAAACGCTCTCCACTTACAGGCAAGAAGTACTGCTATGAAATGGAAGCTCAAGGTATTTTTAATAATATCAACATACTCCATGTTTTTCTTAAATACACAAGTGATACTCTGTTGCCTTAATCAAAACATCACTTCAAAAATGCACAAGTAAAATTCAAACACCCAAGTATTCTAAAGTAGTCTGGGAGTATTTTTAATGTCATAATGTCACTGTTCCTAAGAAAAACTAGATTACTTTCCAAAAGTTTGACCTCAGGCAGATACTGGTGATATCAAATGAAAGAGCAACTGCACATTCAAAGATGCTGATGCCATTTTTTCACACAAACTGAGCTCTGTAGAAAGAAAGCAATGTCAGATTGGGCTATTATGTTGCTATTCTACTTAAAGTAGCTACTTGAACTATTGTAGTCTATCTTTGTTTTGCACTAATGAGATGCCAGCTCTCACTGAACAGCTATACAGATATCTGGCCTTCAGAAGCCAGGATAACCATATGTTAAAACTTCTGAGGTTTTGTCACTTGGTATTTTGGGTGTATGCCTTCGTTTGTGATAATAAATATCAGGCCTCCTCAGATATCTCCTCAGATATCTAGTATGTCTAACACTCAAAGCAGCTTGAAAATCTAAACATTTCTGCTGCTAGCTTTGAGCTCTCCTCAAAGAATTATGCTACAATATCTACACCAGATGAATAGGCTAGGGACAACACAAGCATTGCCAGTTGTTAGCATGGGTTTCTCTGCCATTTTGTATGTTTATTTTTTTTCTCCTGCAGTATATACAAAGTTCAAACCCTCTCCCCTCCTCAGTGCCTTTGTTGGGAAAATCTAAATCCACTGCCCTACACAGATTTCAATGCTATCTTGCATATAAGCAGGTACAAAGAAAGGTTTGTATGCCAGACATCTATAGAAACAGACAGAATAGTACTGTGCTTTTAAAGTATCAATTAATAGGCCCCAAGGCATTTTCTACACATAGGAAATGGGGAAATGTAATAGAAAAGTTAAACAACTGACACAGCATCAGCCAGCCAGTCTGGAACAGTGAAGGCAGCAGAATTCAACCTCAGCTTCTCATTTAGAACACCTTAATCACAATGCACTTTCTTCTGCATGCATATGTTTATAAAGAATATATTCTTATTATGTATGTTAATAGTAACATATTCACAACTAAACAATTGATTAGGAAAAACTGCTGTGGTTTGAAAAAGACAAATAGTGTTACCCTGACAGATGTCTTCCAAAATCTGCTACTGTTACAGTATGCACCTAAGAGGAAGGGCTTTTGTTTGACCCTTTACAGACCTTAGGAATTAGCATTACAGCTGCCTAAACCCACAGGATGTATCCTGGAGGTCCAGCTCAGTGCTGAAAAAGGCCAGAACACCAGAACTGCAAATGAGGAAACACTGAACACAATTTTATGCAGTATTGCTAGAAAAGCCCTCTCTCCTCCAACAAAAATAATAATAGCAATAATTGTCCTTTCGTCTCTTATCAGTCTCTTAGCTTACACAACTTCAGACTTGCCATGGAAAAACTCATACTTCCATATATATAACAAAACATAAAAGCCACTCTGTAGGGTCAAGTCTCTCCTTTTACAGTTATGTTTCCAGAATTGTCTCCAATCAAACTAATGCTCCAAGACCAGAACTATCACATTAATGGTTACTTTTCTTTATTATCTACAAAACCTTTTCTGGCCAAAGTAGTAAAGACTCTATAGGAGTCTGATAACTTTACAAGGTGACGGCATTTCTGTTTATTGTAAGCCATTTCTATTGCGAATTGCTAACAACTTTCAAAGTGCAATGCTGATTTGGAAATGCAGGCACACTAATACAACACTTGCCATGACTAATGTATAAACTTTTAATGACCTTGGCAAAATCAGTCTTTCATTGGGCAGGTGCCACTATTTTGACTGTACAAAATGTTTTGGAAATATGTTGAAAATTATACATGTTTTGGAAAATATTTCAGGATTTCAGTATAGCAAATGAAGCTGCATTAAATAAAAGTCTGACATGAAGGAGAAAACACTCCAAAGTTGCGCAAGTCTTTTCCTTTTTTTCTTTAAAAAGATATTCTCCAAGTGTTGTACATTCACAGAATGCTGACTTTTTATCCAAAGAAAATAAAGATGATAAAACATTATCTTGAATGGTTTTCAGTTTCATTCAGTTACTGTCATCTTGTTTCAGACCACCCTCTTCTTCAATACTGCCCTCTCCATCGCTTTCCTTGTCCCAGTCTTTCATAGATGCTCCCATCATGAAGTCATCACGCAGTATATTCCATTCTGGCCCCTCTTCAGACTTCACTTCACCCTGAATGTTTGAGGGAAGAAGAACAGAGAAAGATGAGGTCAATGTGAAAGGCAGTAAAAGATGGAAGCTCTTCATGCCATCAGAGTAATGCCTCACACAATTTCAGTCAGTTAGCTCTTTATGCAAATGGTACACAGAAATATGCAGGTCAATCATAAATGACTTGATGCTAAAAAGCAAGCTTGTTTTTGCTAAAAAGCAAGCTTGTTTTAACCAACCAATAAAAGAAATATAGGAACAAAACAATTATTCCTCATGGATGAAAGGGTCAACCCTGGGCATGGCTTCCTTTATTAAAATCTTTCTTGGCAATCAGAATGGATCCATGATATCATTTATTAACCCCCAGGTGCTGCTTCATTAGAACACTTCTTGGCACATTTTTAAAACACAAATATGGATTTAATAAAGGGCTAACCCCCCCAATTTAATATTTAACATATTCTGTGATACATGGACCAAATCCCCTTTATGTGGACTATTACCTCACTACCTGGGCTTGTCATATGGTACAAAGCTGCCTCTAAAAGAAGCAAACTTGGTCTACGTTTAGCAAGCCAACAACACCTTACTACAAATTCCCTACCTCCTGAAAGTGGATAAACTGAAGCCACAGTACATGGACTGGTGAATAATAAATAAAAGCAATAGGACGGTAGTTCTAGGTTAGCACTGAAAGTACTTGGTTGCCGTTCTTCCAAATGACAGATCATATTTGGGCAGAGCAACAGCCCCATCCTGTGGCAACAGTTTTAAAGAACAGCTTGACGCTACTCCTGCATTCTTACTGAAGGAAAACACTAAGATCTGTTTTATTTCAGTGGTTTAAGACTTAAAAGCAAAACTCTTCTGAGGAACAACATGGCTCAGTGTCCAGTAGGTAAGCAAAGAATTGTCCCACTAAAGTGGAATCAGGGGCACAGAAAACAACAACTTATTTTTGCAGGCTTTTTAAAACAAAGTTATTAATACAGGTATCTGAGGTGTGCTTTTCCCACTCCCCTGCTCAACAGGACAGACCTCAACTGACTTATTTAACTACCATCTCCTGATACTGTACAAGGCACGGAGGTTCTCTCTTGCAGCATCCTCTGCAGACACAGATGACTAGATGCAAAACCCATAGTGAATGCGATTGCTGTAGACATTTGTTCATGCCTCTGCCGTGCATCTAGGAATATGTGATATACAGAAACATAACATATATAGGCAGATGTCATGCAAGCTCTAGTAGAGAGAAGCATCCAGAATTTAATAGCAGGAGAAACAAGAAATAGAGAATGCAGGTCCGTCACTGTCAATCTAACACATCACACCAACGGAAGTTGAGTACAGAAAGTCTCCCAAACGAAGTATTTTTAGTGGATAATCGAAGCAGAAATGCTAAATGTGACTCTTTTGAAAGAGTACTGTCACAAAAACGGGGTAACAAGTCTTAACACTTCCCTTCCCAAAAGGAATCTCTCAGGACCCAGTTCCAAGATGGATTTTTTTTTGTCTTCACAGCTGTTCTCAGTAATGCCTACTCTTAAAAGTAACTCAGCCATCACAACAACCTCCCTTTTCCTCAGACAGGGCCTTCTAACCACCTTCTGTTCTTGGAGTAATTCATTTCAAATGTCCAGTAAGTCCTGAAAACATCACAGACAGGGTAATCAATTGCCTGGAGTTAAAGAATTACAGATAAGGCAGGTCTGTTACACAGACCTGAAGGGTGTTTTAACATGAGAATAATCTGTATTAGCGTAACACAGGTACTCTGCTGTGGGACGAAATCAGACAGTAGCTTCCCCCTGACACCTTCTTAACTGTCTTTCAGTTGGTTTCTGTTTACCCCTGCAGAGCAGGGAAAGGCTGAAAGCTTTACAAAAGTCACCAAGCAGAAGCTTCATTTATCCCAGACCTTTTATAAATCACTGTTCAAACATGTCAGAGAGTTAAATTTGAAATACCTGAATGGAAAAAAACCTCACCTCCCTTACAAAACAATGCATTTTTCCTATTTTTTTTCAACAATAAAGCCAACAGAAAACCCCCCTTTTCCCCCAGATGTGCAGAACAGGGGTTGGGGTTTTGTTTCTTTTTCTAAATAGCACAAACCAATACATTATTGTCAGCAACAACAGTGAAAGGCTGAGGGCTTGAATAGCCCAATGCTCAAATCCATCACAAGCTACTATTCAGCCTTCTTTCTGGCTATGTCAAGTGAACAACCGGACAAAAGAGGGATGCTGATCCTTCATTGCATTACCCACTATATAAGGGACTACAAAGGTTTGAATAGAGTTTTACAACAAGCCCCAAGGAGAGGTAGCATGTGCATGCCTCAAGGATGAGGATTAAATGCTTGAAACAAATATTTAATGTATTTTAAGCAAGTCCTCCAAGTGAAGAAAACCCCATGTTTAATATCTTCATTCCTAACTCATTTAGTGCTCCATTTACCCCTCAGAATAATAATAAACAAAAACCAAAACAAAACAAAAAAACCCAAACCTGAAAACAAATCTATTGTAGCACAAAACATTTCTGGAGTCTTAAGAAAATCCACAGCAAGACTATTCGGATAACCAACAATTACCTCAGCTGTCACATCGCTTCCCAACTTGCTCTGTGTAAGAATGCTGATACACTTGGGTTTTCAGTGCCATAATATGGTTTCATCTAAATAAAACAAAACTGATTCTTGCCATGCGGAAAATAAACCAGCTTTCATTCTACAACTTTTCAACCACTTTTGAACTTCCAGTCAGCTGCCTGTTCACATCTCCCACATTACAGCACTGAAGTCCCCTTTGAACATCCCCAAATGAAAACAAAGCAGGCTATATAAACATTAGCATGCAATGCTACATAAAGTGGGTCCTTCAGTAAGACAAAGAGTGAAAAATTTTGGTGTTGCTCCCCCCCACCCTCCCCATTATACATTTATACATACATTTGAATGTTTTTTTTCTTTGCCTGAAGATGTGGCAAGCTATTTCAAAAGGTTTTAGAGACAGCAGTTAGTAAAGTATCTCAGGAGTTACTGGTACATGACAATGCACATGTTATCATGAACTGAGAACAAAATGCACAGCATGGTTACTCTAGTACAGATACTGGGAAAGACCAATAGTCCATTTGAAAAGAGATTACCTAAATAAAGCAAACACCATCTCGCCTCCCTGGTATGCCACCTAAGCTATCACAGCATTAGCTCAAGTCTGACACAAGTAGCAGGGACATACTTCCCAAACTAATTACTTTTGAAGACATACCCTTTAAAATCTGCACCAGGAGAGGATAAACAGAAATTCATAGCCAAGTCCTAATAAAATCACCCACCCACAAAAAAAAACAAAGCTTAAGTCTGTCACCTAGAAAAAACAGCCATCCCTTGCAGGATCTGTGATAGAATTGCCACCTGGATGATTTTGGAGGAACTGGTCTATGAAAGCCCCATGGCATCAGCAGCAGCTACATGATCAAGATCATGTTAGAAATCCTGCTGTTTCAGTTTATTTTTTTGTGGAGCTACACAACCCACTCTTGGTAAATGACATTACAGTAAGTATCTGAGACCTGCCAAACTCAACACCAGAGTTGTGGCAGGCTGCACTGCCACTCAGGTGGGACACAGATCCTCTTTATCCCTTCTGAAGTTGGCAGGAGCAGGAGTGGGATACTTGCAACTGCACATAGATGCTTCAGTCTGCAACAAGTGCTTTAGCTCAAAGCCTGCTTCGCTTGAAACCTTAAGGGAATTAAGTTCAGTAAGTCATATTGTCATTTTCACCTGTTGCTTTACTGGCACAGCAACATCCTAAAAGTCAGAGCTCTTCAGAACCCTACACACAAGCAAACTGAAGTCCCATAATGCTTCTTGGTAAGTAATGGCATGAAAAGCTGGATCTTGAAATCAGACTGCGCAGATTAAAGACAGCATTTCACTCTGGCTCCCACCACCTCATGTCACTTGAGCATACCAGTTTCTGCATATGCAAAGCAGTACATATACATATCACTGCAGAGACTTCACTACAGCCTGTGTTCAGATGACAGTAACTGCAGGGTATTAACAAATGGACACCTTTCAGACCTAGGAATTACATTCGACACACTGGATTCTCCATGACTTTGCTCCAAGTACAAGATGAAATGCTAGGGCTTGCAGGGCCATCTCTATTTACATCTCTCATGTCCCCAAGGTTGCAAGGGCATCCCTCATACAATAAACGTTTATTTGTACCTGTCAGGGAAGGAATTTCTAACATAAATATCTCTCAAGCAACAACTTTAAGCCCTGAAAAAACAATTCTAATGTCTAATTAATTTGAACTGCCTCCCCAGGTTCCTCTGTTTTGCTCAATACAAGCATCTGAGACCTTGAAATACAGGGAGGCTTTTATCATGACAAAGTTAACAAGCATAACTGCCAAGACACAGTCTCACATACAGCTGACAGTTACCTTCCCAGCCAGGCTGCATCTTGGTCCCAATGACTGCTGCTATTCTGTTTCTCATCCCACACAAGTTGGTTTATACCTAGCTCAAAAGTCCTTAGCACAGACATACACCGAGGTGCGTTAAGTCTCAATTTAATAAAATAGAAAATTAAAACACACTTGGTAGAAGAGAAAGGAAACTGAAAGCAAAGAACATCAGCACAATCATTTCCCCTAAATTTGTTTGCAGAGATATCCAAGATCACAGGCTAAGAAAGTAAGATTCCCCTAGGCCAGAAAGAAATAAAGAGAACTGCAGCTGAAACAACTAAAGCAGCAATATAAGCAGAAAACAAATGATTTTTTAACAGGAAAATACCCAGATTTAATCATCAGTACTGTTTACAAGTTTATCTAATTTGAATTATGGCGAGATCTTAACTATAAGAAAAGTTCCTATGTACACCCGATCCCACAGAACTGGAAAACAAGAACATATCCTGTACTGCTACTATTTTGAACTTCTGAGCTGAAGTCTCAAAGCAACCCACTTTGGGAAGCATCTTTTAGCTTGCAGAACATTCAAACTACACAACAGTAGTCTATTCTGCTGCAGCATAATTCTGCACAATCACTTATTCCTTAGGGTGAGAGTTATTCAATATTCATTTGCAGCCTCTCTCTAAATGAGAAATCAGAGTGACTGAACTAAATTGCCTTGGCATATCTGAGTTGACTCTACAATGTGGATGTCAACAGTGACACAGGAGGTTTATTTACAAATGTCACACAGATTCTAGTGTGCACAAATCTCACAGTGTGAGATTTACACTCACTCTTGTGCCCACCAGAATCTGCACTGGCATTTCTAGTAAATCAGAATGAAATGTTTTTACAGTGTGTTTTGAAACCTGTTGTTCCTGTTCAAAGTTCTCTGCAAATAACACACTGGAATTATTACTACAAGCACAACAAATACTGATTTTCCTTTTGAGCATAGCCAGAAGACCACCCAGAGCTTAATGACCCACATGAGGAATCTCCCCATCCTCACATCATCCTCTATGATTTACTACAACTGAGGATGTGTGAATGGGAAGGAATGCTTTGGGTTGGCATGCAGATGCTTAAAGATGCCCCAACCTTAGAGGGGTCAGAACTGAATTATGGAATTTCTTAAAACAAACATTCAACTGGACTTAAGAAAATTCATTAACACTGTTATTAAATGCTCAGTTGCAAAGACGAATCACAGAAAGCGCTTATGCGAGAACACATTTCTTCAGGCTTAGTTCATCAGAAAACTCAAAGATCGGTATTTCTGTCAGAAAAAGCAAAAATATCTTAAGAATCCAAGCACAACACAGGACCCTCCTGCACACAGGGCACTCCGGAATTCCTCAGCCTGTGCTGTGCTCCAGCTCTGATAGCAGCCATCTCAGAAAACCTTTGGCTGCACAAGCAATTCTACCATCCTGCAGTAATGAAGGCATGATGGAATTAAAAGATCAGCTTAAATATTACACAGATCCACAACATCCTTTTTGCAAGTTGCACAGTTCCCAAACCATCATGCTGAACCTGGAAAATATGCAGATACAGCAAGACCTAGTAAAAAGCATCTGGTCAAGACCTTCAATATGCCATACCTCAGAAGTATTAACGTCTTTCAACAGTCTACTTTAGAAAAACATTTTTGAGTCACAACAGATCCTTCTTAGATGTCAGCCATTTACGCAAAGCCCTTATGCACTATCTCAGCTGGGTACCTAAAGCCTTCTGCAGGATTCTGTAACAGCTTGCCTGCTAACACAGTAAAGAAACGTGCACTGTAAAGAAACGTGCACTGTAAAGAAACGTGCACTGTAAAGAAACGTGCACTGTAAAGAAACGTGCACTGTAAAGAAACGTGCAGGCTCATAGCTGTTAGGAGTATATTTTGATCCTCTTTTAGAATAAATTAGCATCTTGCAGATTTTAGAATAATCTGAATATGACTCAAGATTATTCCATACAAATGATGCTGAAATACCCACTGGTTTTCATTATGATTCAACAAGAGGCATAACAGAATGAGTCCCAGAAGGCTGTCTCTAACAACGAAGGCTATAGTAATGACCAAGTCCTTCACTTCTCCAGCACTTAAGAAATCATCTCACAGAGTGGCTGATGAGGAAGAAGCGGGGCTAATAAAAAAACCTTCTCTTCCTGACTCAGGATTTCCACTTAACAAAACAAATACAGGAATCAAAAAAACTACGAGGCAGGAGGGGGAAAAAAATGAGGGAAAAATTATATAAAAGAACCATTTTTCTGTAATTTTATTACTAAACATGAAATACTGAAGTTTTTATGACTACTAAGCAGCTTGTCTGGCTAAACCTCCCTACACTCACTGCTCCTACTTTTACTTAAGTGACTTTTGCAACATACCCTAAACGTTTCCAAATCCAAAGCTGTTTAATTTTATATTCCTGTAATTTCCCTCACACTGTTGTGGGTGAGTGGCAAACTCATTATGCAACAGACCATACCCCTCAACATTCCCAGTATGCTTTCAAAAAGCAGTTTAAACCTGAAGAGCAAATACGCCATCTGCTCATGATCCCAATCCCTTATCTTTAACCAACTGGCTACCCCTTCTTTTCCTTTCTAACTCTTCCATTTACTTCTGCATTTCTGTATGGGTCTTACCAATGCCTGCGGGTGAAGAAGAAATGGCACAGACCACATGCGGAACACCATCCAGGATTCAGCAACAAACCCAGAAGAGATCAGATCTTTCCAAAAAGACAGCTTTAGTATCATTTGTAATAACAAGTAGGATTAAAAGGAAAAACAAGAAGTGTATTTTCTAACGCTTTCAGTAAATTTCAGAAGCATTCATTTAAAACTGGTTGGATTTTCCCATAGGAAAGAAAAAAAACACAAACCAAACCTGAATTTGACAGCCTTGTACCCACTGTAAGCTGTAAGCAGTCTGACCCACCACTCCTCACCCTACCAAGATACATAGATGAGTAGGTGTCCACAGAGGTCACCTCAGGTCATCACCTCACGAAATACAGTAGGTATTTATTATCCATTTTCTCTTGAGGTATCTGTCCTCACTGATCACGTACTATCTGCACCTTAGAATAAAGCATTAAACTGGACCATGTGTGACTCATGATGACAAAGGAGGACCTGGTGCTTCTGTGCAAGCAGTTGTCAGGGTTGCTCTCACTTTAGGCACCAGGACATGGGACTGCATGCTTGACTCTTGGGTGCAGGGGAAGAGAACCTGGCAGGAACATAAAACGTGAAGAGGATAAAAAAGAGGTTGATGGGAACAGAGTGCAAAATCACAATCTTTTTCCCTTTCTGATTTCTTATCATATATATGAAAAAGACAGCAGAAAAAGAAACCTGAAGCTAAAAAACACAGGGAAAAAGGGTGAACCTAGTGAAATACAGCTGTCACACAGCCCTTAATCCTCTTATCTGGAGCTGAACTCAGTGTCATATATTTCACATCTATAAATCAAATACACATTTAAATATTGGCAAAGATCTACATTCCCATGTTAACACAGATGTGTGTTACCAGCTATGGCAAAAGATAGGGAACTGAGCTTGTACCTCCTAGAAACCTAACCCTGACGTACACTAGGTAAGTCAATACATCTTCCTGTACAAAGATTTAAAACAAAAAGGTCACCATCAAACAACTTCTAATACTGCACAATAACCCTTTACCTTAAAGAACATAAGGAATTTAAGATATAGCAAATTGGTGTCAGCTGGCACTGCATTTATCCCTAAGGATAAATGATAAAAATCTGAATACAGCATACAATTGGGTAGTCAGCAACCTTTTGGTACAAAACCAAAAAACATTTAAATGCATCAGCTCCAAACATACAGTGTGTGACCTTTGAGAGGCTATACACACATTTGAGAAAAACAGATACAAATGCACTATATATAAAGGAATCCAAATTTACAGAACCATAAAATGGTTAGAGTTGGAAGGTACATTAAAGCGCATCCAGTTCCAACCCCCTACTATGGGCAGGGACACCTTTCACTAGAGCAGGTTGCTCTAAGCCCCATCCAACCTGGCCTTGAACACTGCCAGAGATGAGGCAGCCAGAGCTTCTCCAGGCAACTGGTGCCTCAGGACCCTCATAGGGAAGAACTTCTTCCCAATGTCTAGCCTAAATCTACCCTCGGCCAATTTAAAGCCATTCTCCCTTGTCCTATTACTACAAGCCCTTGTAAAAAGTCCCTCTCCAGCTTTCTTTTAAGCCCCCTTCAGGTATTGAAAGACTGTTAGAAGGTCCAGGCTGAACAAGCCTCAGCCTGTCTCCAAAGCAGAGGTGCTCCAGCCCTCGGAGCATCTTCATGGCCTCCTGCGGACTCACTCACTCGCTCCATGACCCTCTTTTGTTGGGGGCCCCAGAACTGAATCCAGGTGGGGTCTTATGAGAGTAGAGTAGATGCTCCTGTACATGTGATGGGAAAACATTTATTAGAATTGAGAGAACACATCTACTCTGGCTGCAGCTGAACTAAATTAACACTTGGCTGCACCCTCAAATCTGCCAGAACACATGCATGCCTGGTTACTCCTTCAATTAGTCGTGTAAAGTCAGCACACAACAGCTGTAGTAATAAACTTGTTACTCTGCAATGTCATTATCACCTAAGAAAAAATGTTTCCTTACTACTGTCCCTTCAAACAGGTATATGGATGAAAACAAGATTTCCCCACCCCCCCCCATTTCTACACTGTGTAAAAAAGCAGAGCAACAGGGCACTGGCCAGTACTTACAAAGTTGCAAGAAGGAGGCTGTCACTCTCACAGGTTTTAAACATGTCTAATTTTAAGCTGGAAAGCACATTCATATCCCCATCTAAAATGAAAAATTAAAGTCCCTGTGCCAATTCTTGTGTCCCAGCAAGAGCAACAGTCAAAGTCAGAAGTGCAGTACGCCTTCTGCCTTGAATAATCTTCAAACTACTATTTATGAATATTAAAAGTCTTATGAAGAAAAACCTATCGCAAACCTGACTCTAGAGTCACTAAGTCACTAATAAGAATCATTAATTTACTGAAGTAATTATAGATTACTTTAAAAACACCAGGAGCATTTGTAAAATACACTTCAAGCAGAAGGAACATATCTGAAAAACCATTTTATTTCAAGTCCCATATGAGTAATAGCTGATATAAAATACCACTTGTATTCTTTGACACTCATCTTCCTTCCCATCAGTAAGTTATTTTAGAATAGGTACTATTTTGAGGCTAATACACCCATTTTTTCCAGATGTCAACATGATATAGGAAGCAAATTGTACCTTCAAGTCATACAGTCAGCACAGTTTACCCTGCTGATTACAATTACCTTGCACAATTTGAATCATGGTCACTGAAACAGACCAGGAAATCCTGCACTGAAACGCTCTGCCGCAGATCTGCTGTAAGGAAACTTACAGGTTGAAGCAAACATAGGTGATTCAGAAAACCATGCTACAAAGGTCTAATTCAAAGGCTGATGAGTGCAGGTTACACTTGTCACAAAAATATCTTTCATGCTAGTTATTTATGTGTCAACGGAAAAAGTTTTACTGCCCAGCAATGCTTTACACAGAATATCACTAATGAAAAGAAATACATCAAGATGAGAGCTTCTGGTACTTGAATGACCCTGTTGTAACTGACGTGAAGCAAGAGAGAAGAGCTGATGCTGCTCTGGGAATATTAACTCTGAATTTGTTTCCTTACAATGATGATTTCAAAACCTCATGTAATTCACTGTATCAGTCAACATGTTTGTACAGCTCTAAGAGATTAGAAACTTCATTCAGTCTTGGAAGCAAAAATAGTTCCCTAAACCATAATCCTAAAAACACCCAGGAATTTCTTAAGCACCTAAAGAAATCAAAGGATTCCTGTAAGAAATCCTTTACTAACACTACTGTCCTGGGTTCAGCAGTAGCAGTCATACTTCTGTATTTCTTCTACAGACATAAAAATGGGCTCTAGGGCTGGAAAGACAGCATCTCCAACATGCACCTTTCTTAAACCTATAGTTCAGTAATGTTTCTTATAGTATCTTGCAGGTGGGAAGCTCCAAGATACACCCAACACATAGTGAAATGAAAATCTGGTCTGTAAAGGACTGTGTAGAACAAGACTGAAAGCTCTCTTACCTCCCAGGAAATGCTTCCCCCCCCAAAAAAAAAAAAAGCAGTGAAAAATATGTCAGCTGGGTCAGCAAGGACTAATACCTTGATAAACAGCTAATGATACCAAAGGCAAAGCTTTTGGCTCCAGCTCACAAAAGTAATTACTTGCATCTGGGCACACAAAACCCCAAGAAGGGCTACAGTTTCACACGGCACAGGAAAATGTTCACAGCCTTACAGTCTTTCTTTCATAGCTGCACTGGCTGGGTGTACATAAAGTAACACTTTGGCCAATGGCTAAAAGTATACAAAGCTAAAAAACGCTCACAGGGCACAGGTTGCCTGTCCTCCTCCCCATCAGTGCATGAAGATGATGGAAATGGAGAACAAACTTTAAGTGGCTATGCTGCTGTGAAATCCCACTGCTACAGGTGGGCCTTGGCAGAGCACTGGATTTCTTTTTCTCTAAATTGAAGACATCAATTTGATGGATGGACCACTCGGTGGATAAAGAACTGGCTGGATGGCCGCATGCAAAGAGTTGTGGTCAATGGCTCAATGTCCGGCTGGAGACCAGTAACGAGTGGTGTCCCTCAGGGATCGGTGCTGGGACCGGTCTTGTTTAACATCTTCGTCACTGATACGGACAGTGGGATTGAGTGTGCCCTCAGCAAGTTTGCCGATGACACCAAGCTGTGTGGTTCGGTTGATACGCTGGAGGGAAGGAATGCCATCCAGAGGGACCTTGACACGCTTGTGAGGTGGGCTGATGCCAACCTCATGAAGTTTAACCATGCCAAGTGCAAGGTCCTACACCTGGGTCAGAGCAATCCCAGGCACAGCTACAAGCTGGGCAGAGAAGAGATTCAGAGCAGCCCTGCAGAGAAGGACTTGGGCGTGCTGGTCGATGAGAAAATGAACATGATCCAGCTTCAGTGTGCGCTTGCAGCCCAGAAAGCCAACCGTATCCTGGGCTGCATCAAGAGGAGTGTGACCAGCAGGTCGAAGGACATGATCCTGCCCCTTTATTCTGCTCTTGAGACCTCCCTTGGAGTATTGTGCGCACTTCTGGTGTCCTCAACATAAAAAGGACATGGATCTGTTGGAACAAGTCCAGAGGAGGCCACGAGGATGATCAGGGGACTGGAGCACCTCCCGTATGAAGATGGGCTGAGAAAGTTGGGGCTGTTCAGCCTGGAGAACAGAAGGCTGCATGGAGACCTCATAGCAACCTTCCAGTATCTGAAGGAGGCCTACAAGGAGGATGAGAAGGGACTCTTCATTAGGGACTGTAGTGATAGGAAAAAGGTTAACGGGTTCAAACATAAACAGAGGAAGTTTAGATTGGATATAAGGAGGAAATTCTTTACTGTAAGGGTGGTGAGGCACTGGAATTGGTTGCCCAAGGACGCTGTGAAAGCTCCATCCCTGGCAGTGTTCAAGGACAGGTTAGACAAAGCCTTGGGTGACACAGTTTAGTGTTAGGTGTCCCTGCCCACGACAAGGGAGTTGGAACCTGATGATCTTAAGGTCCTTTCCAACCCTAACTATTCTATGATTCTAACATATACATATACCTGACTAAGCAGTCAACCACAACAGAGCTTTATAAGGGGTTTCTTCAACAACCCCTAACATTTTGAAGAACCCACCACACTTTGAAAAATACAGCAGTGAATTGTAGAGTAAGAAAAAGCATTTGCCCATTCTCACAAATATAGTCAGGTCTCTTTTCATAATCTCAGCAGGCTGGAGTTGAGAAAGGTTTGTTTTCACTGGTAAAACTTCATTCTGCTATTTTTCCTGCTGACTGCTTGTTTTATGTGGGTGGGGTAGTGTTTTTATTGTTCTGGACTGCATTTTAATTGATGGCAGAGTGCCTGGAGTTTGGGATTGGCATCTCTTCCATTGCTTTTGTTGAGATAAATAAATGTATTTCCCTCTCTTTTTTTTTTTTTTTACAAAAAAAGAAGTACATGCCATACTCTCAACTGCTAAAAAAAAAAAAAAAAAACCCACACCAAAAAACACCCAAATGAACCAAACAAAAGCTTTTACATGGCACAAACAATCTACCAAACTCCTGCTGCAAGGAATTTGCCACCCAAAGGCATCATCCCTGCTGAAAACCCACAAATGCCAAGCAGAACAGATATGACAGTGGAGACCAGTAGTACTGTTCAGTGTAATTCTGAGGAGGAGACTGAAGATTAGATTTTGGCCTCAGCCTCAAGTATCAACAACAACAAGGATGGGAGCCTGCTAAGTCTGTAAGATACGTTGTCAAAAGGAAATAAGGCAGATCAAGAACAGCTTGAAAATGAGTTATTAAAGAGTTTGGTTCAGTACTGAATACAGTTACTGAGGTGAATGCAACAAGGGAGAGGAAGTGAAGTGGTCTATAAAACCAGACAAAGTTATTAAAAAAAAATCCAAACCAAAAACCCCAGCCCCCTCCCCAAACCTGCAAGAATAGCCTGACATTCATGAAAAACTAAAAAATCCCAAGTTTTTGTAGCAGCACCTGTATCAATACTCAAAACCAACAGTAACTAGCCAGCATTTAAAGCAACTCCAGAGCACTTTAATGGAAATATGCTGTTAATGATGCTGCCAAAATAAGCTGCTTTTAAATGTACAGAAACATTTGCTATCTATGTTTTCTGACCCAGTAATTAGAAAATTGCCCTGCTACAATCTGAGACAGAGGAAAAAAAATGTCCTTGTTTTTGCTCAGCTATTGATTCAATGCTTACTACAATAGTACTTGGCACTGCTATCACTCCAATGTTGCTCTGCTATTCCAGGGGAGGAAAAAACCCCAACTAAACCCCAACCCCAAACCACACACACACATGCTCCCCACCCCAAACAAGCAAGCTGGAATTATTTAGAGAGGAATAAAGTGTCAGCACCAAGCTAAATTGTTCTCATTATCTGAAGAATTCTTAAAAAATACTTTAATATTACACTTGCATGAAAATTGTATGAGCTCTTCATGCCAGGCAGTGTTTCAGCATGCTCCCCAAGTGCACACAAACAAAAAACATATGACAAACTGTTGTCTCCCAACTGATTAAAGTATTTCTTCCTGGCACAGAAAAGCACTTAGTTAACTACTGTGAGTATCGGCCAAGAGAAGTATTCCACCCACTACTGAGCACAAAGTTCAAACCTGAACACAAATACGCTTCAAAACCATGCAGCTTCTGAAACACAAGAAAGAGTATGTCAGAGCAACTTGTTTTCAACCCTAAAGCTACTTGGCGAGTTGAAAGAACTGATAAAGACTTGGGTAAGTCCAACTATACTGTGTCTCTCCTGAACACATTTGGAAAAAGTGGAATGTGTTAAAATACTTCTTTCTGAAACACTGTAACAGCAATAAAGCCACATCAGCCTAAGACACACACAGAATTAGTGAAATAAAAGCCTATATATAAATGCTTAATACAGCTCAGTTTCTTTCTATTTTGTATTCACTTGTATGGCAAAGCCCTTCAGTTCCAGATACCATTATCATCCAGAGAAGCGAGCCTGAAATGCTCAGTACATGCAAGTAGTACAGGCTAACACACCACGTAAGATGAAAAGTCCCCGTGCCTATAACAGTTTAAAAGAGCTGATAACTACCACTGGCCTACTTCCAAATGTCACAATACACTAAAATCTAGCAGTTTGTTTTATGGTTGGTGCAAAATCCATGACAAAATCCAGTTTTTCACATTTTTTTTTAAACACACAGCTAAACCAAGTTATTTGTACATAAGACTTGAAGTCTTATCAGAAGAGCTTTCCATGTTTTGTGCCTTGATACTCAAAAGCCAGGGAAAACACGCTAAGAGCTACGTGCTCCCTTCCTAGTTAGTCTCAATAAAATCCAGGCACTTGGAACACAGCTGCTCTGAAGAGCAGGTACATTAATGGACAGTAGTTAAGCTGAGAAAGGATCATGTGTGCCGTTTTTCTCCCAGACAAAGCCTACCTGTTTACTTTTTGCAGCCTTTGCAGCAGGATTCTTGCTTCCTTTAGCACCCTCTGCATTTCTTAAGACATCAATGAAATCTTTCTTTGAAACAGATGACAGCAATTTAGCACGCTGCCTCTCAGATCTCCCAGCTTTCTTCACCTTCTCATCAACGTTCTTTTGGTGTGTCCTGACAGCATTAAATAACTGTACAACTCCTCTGGGATGGGGAAAAAAACAAAACAAAACAAAACAGTTTTTAACTCAAGTTCCCTTTATGGCTTCTAGCTCCCCAAAATGGCTACTCAGAACCTCAATTAAGAAGTAACATTTACTACAGCATACGAAACTTTCAATTTTCATTCTTCCTTATTACCTATTGCTAGGAATCAGTAACAAATAAATCCACAAGTACCTATTCAAACCCTGAAGTAAGCAAAGTAACACAGCATCGAGATAATTTCAAGAGCATTTTCATCCCCAGACACATGTTACTTGTCCTAATTCAGCTATTAAATTCTTCAGGCAAGATCATAAGAGCAGATGCAGTAGAGGGACAAGACGGATAAATGAGTAAGGAGACAGATACAGACAGCACATCAAGGTATTCAACTAGTTTTGTGACACCAAACTACCACAATGCAGAACAAGCAACTGAACTTGAGACACGGATCTGGTGAATCCTCTGTGGAGAAGGAAAAAACAGAGTAGCAGAAGCAACTGTTCTGCATTTTGAAAGCATTAAATTAACAAAATGAGGGGATTCAGCAAAGCACTTCTGTTAAGCAAACATTACATTCCCATCTAAATTTTTACTCTTTCATAAAGCTTCTGAAATCTTTTGGTGAACTTGATATTGTACAATGAAGACCTGTATATAAATCACTTGGCTCTTAGTAGGCACTTCTTAAGAGTTCAATCTGATTGGAAACAGACTACCTGCACAGGCCTTTTCTTCCCCTTTTCCTTCTCTTTTTGTTATATATATGTATACAAGGAAAGCATTAAAAAAAAAACCTCTTACCTTGTGGCAATTCTCTGAAGATTTCTTTCTCTGTCTCGGTCTTTGACAACATCTGGCTTCACTCGGCACATCATTTCCCATTCCCGCTTTTTATCGAGCTGTGTTATAAATATTGTGACATGAAACAACATGGACATTTGAGAATGCAGCATATTTTGATAGAGTATGTAGCAGGAAGAAAAGAAACAAAAGATAAATCAACAAAGCTCAGTTGGGTTTGAGAGTAAGGGGAACTCCAATATGGGTCTGGACAACAGGTCTCAGGCAAGTCTCTTGTGTTGACACACCAGCGACCACAGTCAGATCTCACAGTCACTTGCTTTTTGTAACAAAAACTAGGAAAGACTCACACCAGAGTGATACCTCTGGCTCAAGGCAAGCAAAGAGTCTAAAATAACCTCAAATGCTTTCACACTGACTGCTACAGACAACGAAATCATTCAGAGGTAACTTTCAACTACAAAACTTCACAAGCTGATCACAGATAGCTAGCTATACATAACAAAATGCTGAGTCTATCAAGACAGACGTGTTGCATTTTGAGCCTTGGGAATTTAACTTCTGCTGAATTAACCATAGTACAGGTTTGTGACAAACAGTACACATGCCAAAGACTACAATAAGCAGAACATGAGGAAGAGCACCAAGCGCCCATTACAGCAACTGTGTACAACACTGATTTTTGCTGTGGGTTTTGTTTGGGGGTTTTTTTGGAGTCTCTGTTTCAAAATCAAACTGATCCACTTTCCCATTTCCAGAAGCCACAATACCACCAGCTTTACTTTTGCTGCAACAGGAGCACGTTGTATTTCTCTAGAATCTGCCTCAGGAGTAAGGCAGTGAATTTTGGTTTTCCCCTCTTTTAACAGTTTAACACTGTTCTAGGCCTGGTGATGTTGCACTAAGTCTGTTTTATGCAAGAAGTCTTTCATGCAGTTTCATAGCCCTTGTCTTTATAATTCCAGGCAGACTACTAGAATTTGTGAGTTTATGACCATGTTTTGGCCTTTGATAAAAAGAACTGCCCTATTCCAGCTTCCATCAGCAAGAAATTAATAGAAGGCAGACTATTCTCCAGTTTTTCTAAGGGTAAACAAGTCAATTTGGGGACCTGCAACCCACCTCTGCTTTGCAGTTATCTCACATACTCAGTGGGTGAGAACAGGTATTTAGGACAACTGTAATTGAGCAGATGCTGAACTGAAACTCCCTGTATTTAAAAGGCAGGCCGTGGCATTGCCACAGCATGTCCTAAACTGTCAGATGGATAACCTGGTTATCCCAGTGAAACACAACTGGTAAGATGAGACATCAGAACTATTAATGTATTTTTAGCCTGAAGGTAAATCAATCAGAGCCTTGAAATTAAAAGTTCCACTAAAGATACACAAACAAATTACTTAATTGTCAACACAGTTTTGTTTTCATCATAGGAGTTTCAGAACCAGAAGCAATTTAGGGCACAGACACTGTAACAGAAAACTCTAGCAGGGAAATCATTGAGGGGCGCAAACAAGGATTCACAACCATATCAGTGATTAATGCAATCTCAACCTAGAGCTGTTTGATTTCGGAAACAGCAGACTTTAAATGAAAGCAGCTTGCTTCTCTTTCTCCCTCTCACTTTCAGTAAGAGAGAACTATTTCAACTTGTAATGCCAACAAAGTGAATTATAGCCCAAATGAACAACAGCAATTACAAACCTAAGCTTAAAGCAGCTGGTTTCACCCTCTCAACAAGAAACACACCTGAAGTTGACAGCCTGGAACAGTACTGCTGCCAAAGATCATCCTGCCTGATGGCCCAGAAAAAGCAGTAAGGGAAAAAGCCCTACAGCATGACTGTCTGGAAAGCAAAAAACAATCTGAAGCTACTTGAGATCACTTTGGAGGAGAGATTCCAAAACTGAGACAGTCTCAGACCATTTTCCCAGATCCCCACTGAAGGGATCTTGCATGCATATGTCCATCCAACTGTGACTGCACAATGAAATATTGCCTCTTTTCCTCACCTTCATCCTCCTCTCCAGCCTTTCTTGTTTTTCCTTTGCTTTCGCTTTCTCCAGGTTTTTATTCTTGGCCAAGATGATGGACTTATTTTGTGGAATCTTTTTGTTGAGCACTTTCGCCATGGCATCTGCCCAGCCTGCACTTGGGCCAGCTTTGGAGCTTGTTGCCTCTTCAACCTCATTGCCAAGGGCTGCTGTTTCATCTTCATCATCACCATCCAGGGCTTCACCTCCTGATGAGCAGCTGTCCTCTGGAAGCCCTGAGCTTAACTCAGAATCTAGGGGTAAAAAAGGGAACAGAAAAAATGTATCAGGAGTTCTGTTTCTAGTAAGGATGCATGACTAGCATAATTTGTTCCATATGCAAATGTTATTTGAGTTCAGGGCCATGTACTGCTTGCTGTCATTGAATTAATTGAATTCCTCAAGCAGGCATACAACACCATAATGAATTTATTAGAAAGTATCCAGTACAAGTGCTTGCTCATCTCACTGATGATTTTAAGTGATTTAAAAGGTTGGGTAAAAGGGAAAAGGCAGTTTTGGATATTTATTAGATTAATGAATAATTTTATGTTTAGGAGTGGTAATTTCAGGGAAAAAAAAAAACATTTTCTGGTACAACAATTGTATAAACGTACACACACACACACATATGCACACATACACACAAACTGCAACAGTGACATCTAGTGCTTAAATGCAAACAGCCACATGGATGAACATGAAGGGGGGGGGACACGAGGCATTTCTTGCATGACAGCAAAATCTGCTCACAGAAAATAATGCCAGCACCCCCCGCCCCCCCTTATTACCTAAGTCTAATGAACACAGAGGGGAGACTGCTTTGTGAAATACAGAATCAAGACAGTTATCAGTTAGTTCAAAAAAACCCAGAGGCACTGATCTTTTCTGGTCTAAGTAACTGCTCAGGTTCTCGACATACAAATAAAACACCCCCAATTTAAGTTTCTTTACCCTATGCCTCCCTCAAAACAAAACAAGAAGGTAAAATACTGAAATTTGGAATCAACAGCAAGACAGGAGTGAGACAGCTATTAATCAACTGCCTACTTAATTACTTAACAAACAAAAATACACTCTGTTGCCAGACTAATTCATTACTGTGTTTTCTCCATGTGCCTTTTCAAACCAGCAAAATACTCCAAAGTAGCATCAAAACAGTGGCATAAGCCAATTTAAAACAAAGCCTTTAATGACCAGGCACATTTAGAGCTTTGCAAAGCATTTAATTATCAAAAACGGAAATAAACAAGATTATACGTTTACCAAACCACTGCACATAAAGTAGGTGCATCACCACGTTCCATTTGCTACATGTGAATTTAGCTAGTTTTCACCTCTAGACCTTGTCCATGCTATCTCGAATATTGTTATCTTGATTTTAAACAATGAATTAATCCCTACTTATGACTTTTTACATATAACAGTAGCTAACAGCTACCAAAAGCCTGAACCAGAATTCCACACACTGGCAGTCAGCCATAAGGATCCATCAGATTTATAAAAAGGAAAACTGCAAAAGCATGTGTTAAGTCTCCTTTACCTAACACTTGCTGTTAATAAAATAATAGAATACCAACATTTTGTTTTCAACAATTACAGAAAGATGAACAAGGCCTCAACAACCTGCCACAACTTCCTCTTTAATATGACATTATGAGATAAAGCAGAGATATTTCAAAGAAACTTAATACTAAATTACATCTATCAGAAAGAAGACCTGGCACTCTTTCAACTGCAAAGATTGAAGCCCAGCATAGATTTACTACAGTAAGTCCTAACTGGGAGGGGGGGGACATACGTACATCCCCATACTTTATTCTTCCAACCTTGCTCAGTGACTTCGGTGTAGACACACGCAGTTAAAAAGAGCAATAATTCAGAAGTAAGCTGTGAAAGAAGCTCTCATGCAAAACTTTCTCTTGGGTTGTTTTGACCCTCAAACCAAACAGAACCACTGCACTGGCTTGGCTCCTCCCAGAAGGAAGGAAAAAACTACAATTACATTACACAATTAAGAAACAATCACAACTAGCTAGGTATATCCCCACAACACATGGAAAGGCAAGAATGGCTGGAGAACCACGTGATACAGAATAGAGCATGAAAGTGTTTGTGCTCTCCCGACGGATTACTGTAGTAGGTGTATCCCAAAGCTTTCCCCTGGAGCAGAGAGCGATCCCCTCCTCGTACAGACGGAGTCAAGACATACACACAGAGCTCCTCGCACAGCTCTACCCAACCCTGTCATGCTTCCTCCCCTCCAAAGAAAAGGGCTGCTACCCAAGACAAACACGGCAGCGAAACTATTTTGGTGGACCCAGAGAATGAATGAGTCGCTGTTGGTATTCCCGAGGCTAAAGCAGCGGAAAGAAGCTCCGAAACACGCACGGCAGGGCCTGCATACCACCCCACCAGCATGGTGGAGCCCAGCCTGCAGAGCCTTAGGGCACCCCATTGCTTCCTCCACACCGCGAAGGAGCTTCGACAAGCTGCTAGGTCGAGGCCTTCGCTCCCGCTTCCTGCGCCAGCACTATGCCAAGGCTCCGGAGGGGCCCTGGCCCACCAGCGGGAGAGGACAAAGAGAAGTGGCAGCCGGGCCGGGCCGAGCCGAGCCCACAACAGGGACCAGGAGGCCTCAGGAGGCCTCAGAAGCCCGTCCGAGCAGAGAGAGACCCAACCGCCCTCCCGCTGGGTTACCGCTGTCCGTCTGCTCGCCCTCAGCCTCCTCATCTCCACGTGGGGCCGCTACGGCAGCCGCCATTTTCACCATGGTCCGCCCACTATCGCATTCCAACCCAACCGCGCCGCGACTCTGCGTTCCGGTTTCAAAGGTTCCGGGCAGGCGGGCAGCAGCGGCGGCGGCTTCCGGTGGAATGCGCGCTCCCGTAGAAGCGGGAAGGAGCCTTAGCGGGCGAGATGGGGTTTGGTCGGGTTTGTTGCTGAGCAAATAGCAGAAATCAATACCTGCTGGAGCAGGAGCATCTGCCCGGGCTCCTCCTTCCTGTCAGGTACGGTTAGGCGCTGGGCTGCTGCTCGTTCCAGAGCCTACGAGCCTCCTTCTCTCTTGGAGGCTGTTCGGCCCCTGCCACGTTTTGGGGGTCACCCCAGCCAGGCATGGAGATTTGGCCTTGGTTGTTAAAGTCATAGAATCGGCTAGATGGGAAAAGACCTTTAAGGTCATAATCATTAAGCATGTGGATGAAACACCTGACCCCTCTGTACCTTCTTTGACACCTTAGAGAGCCTGTATGCATAAACGTATTAAAAGAAGGAATGGTGGCTCGTGTTGTAAATGGGGCAAAAGGCAATGCTGTACATAGATATTAATGATCTCAGATTGGTGGTTTGAGTTTAAGTGGCTTTGTTGGTTTTAGTTCTCAATTATCATATGGTGGTGCATCAGGGAAAAAAAAAAACCACAAACCAATTCCCCCCCCCCCCCAAAAAAAAGTAAAAACAAATAAAAATAAACACTAAAAAAGTAAAAAACCTCAAAAAAATCCCAAAACCCTACAGGAGAAGAATGTTCCATGTGGAGTATTTGTCACTATTTTGCAGGTTTTAAAATCACTAAAATGCTGCTTTTTACGCCTGTATTTTTGTAACTAAATACTTAATTTGTTGTTGCTACCCTGCAGTCAGTGACCCGTGTCTTTGTACTTCTGACACTCCTTTCTTTTTGCTGTCCTAAAGACAGCAAATTCCTTTTGCTACCTCAGTATCAGGTGTAAAATTTAGAAGTTGCAGGAAGGTCAGAAAAGAGCCATAGATACTATTACATGGCTGGTTTCCTGGTTTCACAAGGAAAGGAGCTATTAGGAAAGACTTTCAGTCTAATTCATTGTCACAAGCAAAGAGAAAAATGTGGGCCACTGCTATGATCTACAGAGTAAGAAGGAAACCGTAAACATCCCTGTGATGTTTAATGGAGAAGCCTAAGCTTTACAGGAGACATAATTCCTAGTGTTTTACACTGTAAGGCTCAACTCCTTACTAACCATTTGGTCAAGTCTGCTATGTGATAATACCATGATGCGTCACCATTTGCTTGGCATGATTCATCTCTGAATCACATTGCATTGGAAGAGATGTTGCTAGAAGGACTGCATAGGCAAAAGCTCTTCCAGCACAGCAGTTACAGTCCTTGTTACCTAGTATACACACCTTATTAACCATGTCTTACTCTTGGTAGCATATTTGTCTCAAAAGTATGTCAAAATCTTCAGCTTAACTCCTGTAATGGATTCCAATAAATGACAGTTCTGAACCTTCTTCCCTCAGACTGAATTAACAGGTTTCATCTCTGATAACATACTTCTCCCCACAAGCATTATCCCAAAGCATTTGTTAACAAATTTCTTTTGCCAAACCTCATTTCAAATGACTGTCATTGCTTCTTATCACTCTGGTCTGAATGTTTTTCTGTATTGAAATTGTAGTCTGAGGAGCGCTGGAGATAGAGCCACCCTTCAAAATCTTTCCAGTGCAGGCAAAGCAGCACCTCTCACCTTATCATTGCCAGCAGTGTCTGAAGAGCAGCAGAGGCACAAGCTGGCTTTCTACCTGTACAGGTCTGTAGTAAACCATAGCTAATGACACAGTGCATGAAACTTTGATCTGTGGATGCAGCAGAGCCGATGTCTGAAAACCAAGCTGTGAAAAGGGTGGCACAGGAATTTGCAATCCTAACTTTTATCTTGTTAAGTTTTTAAATGTGGTTTGTTTGGTTTTTTTTTTTTTTTTGCTTAAAGTTTAAATATCTACAGTACTGAAACACAGCTCAGTTGAAGTGGTTACTGTATATTCCTCATTACAAAAATAGCAGCAGCAAAATGAAGACAAAACTTTCGTTTGGTTTCTCCTTGGAGTGGTACAGCTCCTCTGTCCTGGTCTGTTCCATAGTTACAGTTCCAATGAAGGCTGAATCCCAAGCCAGTATATAAAGTTCAAAATCTTTGCCACTTTTGTAAATCATGTTCACAGCCTGATACCTGCACTAAGAAAGATCAGTAACACCACATAGAAGATGAGTGTAATAAAACTTTCCAGTGCCCCAAGATTTAAACATGTTTATTCTCATTCCCATTTCTTTGGTTTAGCTGATGCAATGTTTTCCCCCCCCAGCTCTTCAGGGTATTTGCAGATGAATGAAGTAAGTCTCAGGAGTAAATCACAGAACAGTGTACTGTCATATAATAACTACTGCTCTAATCTCATATTCAATAAAACTCGTATAAACTGACTTTCAGTAAATCGTAATAAAATACTACCTGGTCCTCTGTAAATATTTTGTCTCATGCAAGTTCTGATCCAGCTCCCAGCAAGGTCAGGTGGAAACTTCCTTTATCTATACATGGGGAATTCATTTGGCCTCTGAGCTTCACAACCAGTGAATTAAATCTTCATCTTTTTAGGAGAGAGACAGAGGGGCAAATACAGTATTTTCAAACCTTTATGCCTGTATTTGTGAACATAAATATGTGGTTTTAGACTGAATACTTGTGCAGTTATTAGCTACCTCATTAGTGAAACCCATAGAAAACCCAGGACGAACAAGTTTCATCTCTGTTAAAAAAAATAAAAAAAATAAAAAAAGGGATTTTGTTCTGAGGCTGTCAGGGACTGAAAAATGATGCTAAAAGGAAACTGAAAGCTTGCCCATTGAATGCAGCAGGTTATCACACTGTGTTTGCGATTTGCTGCTTTCTTCAAGTTTGAGTTTGCAACTACCTTTATTATTTGACACAATTTATTTTGTATGTTGTTATTGATTTTTATATATTATCTTTCAGCCAGTACCATGGTGCCATTTAAAATACAGCTTTCTAATTTAAGAGGTATGTCATGTTGAGCAGTAATTATTATTTTCTCCCACATCAATATGGGAAAATGAAAGAGAGATAAAAGGGGTTAGTGTACCCGATAGCCAAATCTTAAATTCCTCTCTGTTTCTTCTTCACTGATTCCATTCATTCATTCAGGCTTAATAACCATTCTTAGTCCTATGTTTCATAGGAGTGAATTATGCCAGTGATTACTTGGCATAACAGCGTTCAAAATATGAATTAGTAACTGGAATTTTAGGAATTCATGGCAAATTTTCTCCATTTTATCAGTATCTGAATTGCAATGTCTGCACTGCAATAGCTGCATTGCAATAGCTGAATTTATCTGGGTCTTTTTTTCCTCTTTTGCTCAGTTTCAATTAGCAAATGAGAAAAAGAGCCTGAGCCCAACTACGTGGTTTCATGTCCTGAGTAGATTTTAAATGTGTAAGGACTTGTGAAGGAGGGCACATGGGAGAGCAAAGCAGTCAGTGAGTATTTTATCCATATCTTTCAGGCTTTGAAGGTTTCTTTTTTCATTTACATTATTGTCATATTCATTGTATCTGATAATTTTATGGAATTCTCAAAAGTGGTTAAAAACGAGAAGAAAAAGAACTTGCAAATATGAAAAATCAGAAAAGCTTAGCAAGTTGCCTCCTGCTCTCTGAAAAGTACAGAGGAGACTGTGGCTTGAGCCTGCCTGAAACAGAAAATAATCCAAATGTGTAATACCCATATCTTAATAAAAGCTTCCAATTGTGACAAAAGTACCAGAATAGTGACTAATAGGCAGGGGCAGTTCCTGTAAATTCTGACAATGGAAACTTCTCACCGGTTATAAAGCAACAAACTGCAGAGAAAGATAATTCTTTAAGGTGTTTAATTAGAAGATGGGTTCTTTACTACTGTAAAAATATTCTCAGGAAGTTTATATACTCCATAAAATGGAGTAAGGTCAAGGGACCTTCACAGGAGATTCAATTTTTGGGAATAAAATGGCAAGATGAACGTCACCAGATCCCCACAGATGTGATCAACAAGATAACAGCAATGCCTCCAACAAGAAAGAAACACAAACTTTCTTGGGTGCAGTGGAGTTCTGGAGAATGCACATCCTGAATTACAGTTTGATTGTAAGCCCTGTCTATCATGTGATTCGCAAGAAGAATGATTTTAAATGGGGCCCTGAGCAACAACAAGCCTTTGAGCAAATTAAACAAGAGACAGTTCATGCAGCAGTCCTTGGACCAGTCCGAACCAGGCCAGATGTAAAAACTGTTCTTTACACCGCAGCTGGGGAGAATGGTCCTACCTGGAGCCTCTGGCAGAAAGCTACAGGGAGACTCGAGGTTGACCCCCTCGGCTTTTGGAGTCAGGGATACAGAGGATCTGAGGCCAGCTATACCGCAACTGAGAAAGAGATACTGGCAGCCTATGAAGGGGTTTGAGCTGCCTTGGAAGTCATTGGCACTGAAGAACAGCTCCTCCTGGCACACCGGCTGCCTATGCTGGGCTGGATGTTCAAAGGCAGGGTCTCCTCTACCCATCATGCAATTGATGCTACATGGAGTAAGTGGGCCGCACTAATTACACAATGAGCTCGAATAGGAAGTCCCAGTTGTCCAGGAATTCTAGAAGTCATCATGGACTGGCCAGATGGCAAAGATCTTGGAATGTCACCAGAGGAGGAGGTGATGCGTGCTGAAGAGGCCCCACTATATAATAAACTGTCAGAATGTGAAAAGCAGTATGCCTTGTTTACTGACGGGTCCTGCCAAACTGTGGGAAAGCATCGGAGATGGAAGGCAGCTGTATGGAGTCCCCAGTGACAAGTTGCAGAAACTGCTGAAGGAGAGGGTGAATCAAGTCAATTTGCCAAGGTGAAAGCCATCCAGCTGGCCCTGGACTTCGCTGAACAAGAAAAGTGGCCAGTACTTTATACTGATTCATGGATGGTGGCAAATGCCCTGTGGGGGTGGTTGCAGCAATGGAAGCAGAGCAACTGGCAACGCAGAGGGAAACCCATCTGAGCTGCTGCGCTGTGGCAAGATATTGCTGCCCAGGTGCAGAAGCTCGTGGTGAAGGTACTCCATGTAGATGCTCATGTACTCAAGAGTCAGGCCACTGAGGAACACCAGAACAGCCAACAAGTGGATAAAGCTGCTAAGACTGAAGCGGCTCAGATGGACTTAGATTGGCAACATAAGGGTGAATTATTTTTGGCCCAGTGGGCCCATGACACTTAAGGCCATCAGGGCAGAGATGCAACGTACAGATGGGCCCGTGATCGAGGGGTGGACTTAACAATGGACACTATTGCCCAGGTTATTCATGACTGTGAAACATGTCCTGCAATTAAGCAAGCTAAATGGTTAAAGCCTCTTTGGTACAGAGGACAATAGCTGAACTACAAATATGGGGAGGCCTGGCAGACTGACTATATCACACTCCCACCAACCCGCCAAGGCAAGCGCCTTGTGCTTACTATGGTGAAAGCAACCACTGGATGGCTGGAAACATACGCTGTGCCCCACACCACTGCCTGGAACACTATCCTGGGCCTTGAGAAACAGATTTTGTGGGGACACAGCACCCCAGAGAGAGTTGAGTCAGACAATGGGACTCATTTCTGGAAGAAACTTACAGACACTTGGGCCAACGAGCATGGCATTGAGTGGGGATATCACATCCCCTACCATGCACCAGTCTCTGGGAAAATTGAATGGTACAATGGGCTGTTAAAAACTATACTGAGAGCAATGAGTGGTGGGACTTTTGAGTCCACCAATGAGTGGGCTGCCTTGGTTGCAGCGACCACAAGATGGTAGAATTCAGGATCTTCTGTGGTAGGGCCAGTAGAATAGCAAGTAGAATCGCAACCCTGGACTTTAGCAGGCAAACTTTGGCCTCTTCAAGCAATTGCTAGGGGAAATCCCATGGGCTAGGCTGCTTGAAGGTAAAGGGACCCAAGATAGTTGGTTGACGTTCAAGGACTGCTTTTTCCGAGCTCAAGATCAGAGCACCCCGATACGTAGGAAGTCAAGGAAGAGGGTCAGGAGACCTGCGTGGCTAAATAGGGAATTGCTGGGTATGCTGAAGTGGAAGAGAAGAGTTTACAGGTCATGGAAGGAAGGGCTGGCCACTTGGGAAGAATATAAGGCTGCTGCTAGAGGATGTAGGAAAGCTGCTAGGATGACTAAGGCCTCCTTGGAATTAAAGCTGGCGAGAGAGGTCAAGGACAACAGAAAGAGCTTTTTCAAATGCATGGCAGGTAAAACTAACACCAGAGGCAATGTAGGCCTGCTGATGAACGGGACGGGTGCCCTGGTGACAGAAGATACAGAGATGGCAGAGTTACTTAATGCCTTCTTTGTCTCTGTCTACTCTGCCGGAGGCAGTCCTGAAGAGCCCTGTACCGCTGAGACCTCAGGTGAAGACAGGTCAACGGAGCGGTTTGCCTTAGTCAATGAGGAATGGGTTAAAGACCAGTTGAGCAATCTGGACGTCCATAAATCCATGGGTCCAGATGGGATGCACCCGCGGGTGCTGAGGGAACTGGCTGAGGTCATTGCTAGACCGCTCTCCATCATCTTTACCAAGTCTTGGGAAACGGGAGAGGTGCCTGAGGACTGGAGGAAAGCAAATGTCACTCCTGTCTTCAAAAAGGGCAAGAAGGAGGACCCGGGTAACTATAGACCGGTTAGCCTCACCTCCATTCCTGGGAAAGTGATGGAACACCTTATCCTTGGTGCCATCTTAAGGCATATCAAGGATAAGAGGGTTATGAGGGGCAGTCAACATGGCTTCACCAAGGGCAAGTCGTGCTTGACCAATCTCGTAGCCTTTTGTGAGGAAATAACACGGTGGATGGATGATGGCAGAGCGGTGGATGTGGTCTACCTTGACTTCAGCAAAGCGTTTGACACGGTCTCCCACAGCATCCTTGTGGCTAAATTGAGGAAGTGTGGTCTGGATGATCGGGTAGTGAGGTGGACTGTGAACTGGCTGAAGGAGAGAAGCCAGAGAGTTGTAGTCTATGGGGCGGAGTCTAGTTGGAGGCCTGTATCTAGTGGAGTGCCTCAAGGGTCGGTACTGGGACCAGTATTATTTAATATATTCATCAACGATTTAGATGAGGGAATTGAGTGTACTATCAGCAAGTTTGCTGATGACACTAAGCTGGGAGGGGTGGCTGACACGCCAGAAGGCTGTGCTGCCATCCAGAGAGACCTGGACAGGCTGGAGAGCTGGGCGGGGAATAACTTGATGAAATATAACAAGGGAAAGTGTAGAGTCCTGCATCTGGGCAGGAACAACCCCAGGTTCCAGTATAGGCTGGGGAACAACCTGTTAGAGAGCAGTGTAGGGGAGAGGGACCTGGGGGTCCTGGTGGAGGACAGGGTGACCATGAGCTGACACTGTGCCCTTGTGGCCAAGAAGGCCAATGGCATCCTGGGTTGTATTAGAAGGGGGGTGGTTAGTAGGTCGAGAGAGGTCCTCCTTCCCCTCTACTCTGCCCTGGTGAGACCTCATCTGGAATATTGTGTCCAGTTCTGGGCCCCTCAGTTTAAGAAGGACAGGGACCTGCTGGAGAGAGTCCAGCGCAGGGCAACTAAGATGATTAAGGGAGTGGAGCATCGCCCTTATGAGGAAAGACTGAGGGAGCTGGGTCTGTATAGTTTGGAGAAGAGGAGATTGAGGGGTGACCTTATTAGTGTATATAATTTGAGACAAAGGGGCACAAAATCACAAAATGGGATATAAAGGGGGAGTGTCACGAGGATGGAGCCAGGCTCTTCTCAGTGGCAAACAATGAAAGGACAAGAGGTAATGGGTACAAATTGGAACACAAGAGGTTCCACTTAAACCTGAGAAGAAACTTCTCAGTGAGGGTGACGGAACACTGGAACAGGCTGCCCAGGGAGGCTGTGGAATCTCCTTCTTTGGAGACATTCAAAACCCGCCTGGACACGTTCCTGTGTAACCTTATCTAGGTGTTCCTGCTCCGGCAGGGGGATTGGACTAGATGATCTTTTGAGGTCCCTTCCAATCTCTAACATACTGTGATACTGTGATACTTGACTTTCAAACATTGGGATACACATTTAGCAAAAGCCACCTGTTTGGTCAACACCAGAGGATCTGCCAACACCTGGCCCAGTCCAGTCAGAACTTTTACAGTCTGTAGAGGGGAATAAAGTTCCTGTGGTGCACATAAAGAATTTGGTAGGGAAGGCAGTCTGGGTTATTCCTCCTTCAGGTAAAGGCAAACCTACTTATGGATTGCTTTTGCTCAGGGGCCCAGATATACTTGATGGGTAATGCCAGAAGATGGGGAATTCCGATGTATACCTCAAGGGGATTTGATTTTAGGGAAAACAGCCAATGAACTCAATTGTATGCTGTTGCCTGCTATGTGACACTTTTATAGCCCACCAGCTAGATGTCTTCAGGTCACCAGTGACTGGCCTTGACTTCCCTGATCATCATCCCAACAAACAATGAACTTTGACAAAACCAGACGAGCTCAGCAGTGACCAGATGAGTTCCGTGGTGTCATCAGCAGTCAACAATCCAACACTGCACACTGTCTCTCTTGCTCTGAAAGATTATTACAAGAGGTGGAGCTCAACACCACGGACTGAATGAACTCAGCAGCTTTATAGGGATTGGTCCATGGACTAATGAATGATATCTATCTCTTTGTGTGGGTGTGGATGTGTATATGTGTGTATATATTTATATGAGATGAGACTGATGGTATATTGAAAAATATGGGATCTGAACATGATGTGAATGGCATGGAATAAGGGGTGGATACTGTCCTGAGTTAGGAGTAGCAGTCATTTTTCTCCTTCTTCGTAGCTGTTGCTGTGGTTTTGACTTTCAGCCTGGGAACAACGCTGGTAACACCGATGTTTTCAGTTGTTGCTAAGTAATGTTTAGTCTGACCAAGGACTTTCTGAATCTCATGCTCTGCCAGGGAGGAGGGGAAGCAGGGAGGAAGCAGAGACAGGACACCTGACCCAGACTAACCAAAGGGGTATTCCATACCACAGCACGTCATGCCCACTATATAAACTGGGGCCAGTAACCCAGAAGGGATAGATCACTGCTTGGGTCAAACTGGGTATCAGTTGGCGGGTGGTGGGTGGTTGTATTCCCTTGTTATTTCCCTTATCATTATTGTCACTGGTGGTAGCAGCAGTGGTTTGTGTTATACCTTAGTTACTTGACTGTTCTTATCTCAACCCATGGGAGTTACACTCTTTCAGTTCTCTTCCCTGTCCCTCCGGGAGCAGAGGGGACGGAGGGGGGGAGTGAGCGAAGGGCTGTGTGGTTCTGAGTTACCGGCTGGGCTTAAACCACAAAAGTTCTTTGTGGAGCCCAACATGGGGCACAGAGGGTTGAGGTAAGAACACTTTCAACATAGGAAACCATATTTTGCATTTAGACGTATTGTTGCAAAGTAATTTGTTTCTAAAAATCAGTTCCTCCTCCTTCACCCCGTCCTCTTCACAGTGGAGATCATGTACAAATCTGGATCTAGCTAATACTCCTCCAACTGAATGAGAACATGGCTTACAACTGTAGTTAAGACTCAAACAAGCTGAGATGGATCAAGTCTTACCATGCCTGGACTGTATTTAGAGGCACCTAAGCTCTCTAGTGAGAAGTGTGCTATGTAAGTTTAGAGATGGGGAAGTAAACAGAAAGGAAAAAGTGGCTCTGTCAAGCAAGAAACTCATACTGTTAAGTATGAGATACTCACCGTCCAGCTTATTTTCATCAAGTTTCATTTCTCTTATGTTCCTGCAACACGCACCCTCCTAGATAACATTAGGATTATTTTTCAGGACTTTTTTAGAAAGCCTTCATTTTTAATAGAAGTGGGTAAATTCCTGATTCCCTTGAAGTCAGAGGCAGATCTTCCACTATGTTCAGGGGAAATAAAATTTCATGGCATATTTTTATATGTATGGTAGCAAAACCATAGCTACTAATGCTTGAGTTTATTTTCTTTCCTGTAAACCTCCAGTGATTTACCTTGATGATGGTATTACTAATAGATAAACTTGTTACGGTAAAATTACTCTTTCACCTTCTATCTGAATACTGGCATTAACTAAACTTGCATCACTTGTTCATTGTTTTCCTCCAACCACAACAGAAGTTATTATTGCAAAGGAACTGCCTGAATTATTGAGCAATTATATTGTAAATGAAGTTACTGACTGGAACAAGGGGCTTGGATGAACCTGTTTGTCATCTTTCAGAGCAACCAGTGCTTAGGCGTACTGTGCTTTTCTGAGGTGCATTTCTTATACGGTAGGCTTTGCTACCTTTACCCTCTTTGCAAGCAACCACCCAGCTCAGCAGTGCATTATGCACAGCAAGGACACTTGACTTCTGTAAAACCTTGTAGTGGTTTAACCCCAGCCAGACAGCTTTTCATGCACTCCCCCCCCCTTCTTGCCCTCCCCCTACTCCTGGAGGGACGGAGAGGAGAATCAGAAAGAATGCAACTCCCACGGGTTGAGATAAGAACAGTTTAGTAACTAAGGTATAACACAAATCACTACTGCTACCACCAATAATAGTAATTATAAAGGAAATAACAAGGGAAGAGAATACAACACCTCATCACCAGGCGATCGATAACTCACCCCCCTCAGCCTGACCAAGTACCGACCGATACCTCCTCCAACCCTGCAGTCCCCTTCCTTGATAACTTCCAGTTCCATCCTGGGCATGACGTGCTGTGGTATGGAATACCTCTTTGGTCAATTTGGGTCAGGTGTCCTGTCTCTGCTTCCTCCCGGCTTCCCTCCTCCCTGGCAGAGCATGAGGCTCACAAAGTCCTTGGCCAAACTAAAACATCATTTTTATCAGCTCTGTTCCCAGCCCGAAAGTCAAAACACAGCACTGCACCAGCTACCAAGAAAGAGAAAAAATGACTGCTGCTGCTGAACCCAGGACAAACCTTTAGTGTCAGAGTTGTATGGTCTTTTGGGCCATTTGCCTAAGGTTTCATTTAAGCCTCATCACTTCATTGTTTATGAAGGTCTATAATGTTATTCTCAAATACTTCATGTGACTCTAGAGAGAAGCTGAATTGCTTGATTTAGTGTTGTTCTGTTTTGCTGCAATGAGTTTGGATGTTTGGAATGGACCTAAGGAGATCATTGAAAGAATGTAAAGCTAGAGAATAAGCTTTCCTTTTAATTTCAACAGCAGTTAGTCCTATAATTGTCCTTAGTTTTGCTTTGCAAGTGAGTCCTCTTGAGTAAATCAGGCTTATCGGGCTGCTCAGCCTCCTGCCCAAGTGAACCTCCCCATCTCATTTGCTCAGGAGAAATGCATCTGCTGGGAGGTACCATGGTGGCAGCAGGAGAAACAAGTTGGCTTTCAATATCAGGACAAAAACATTTAGCTAGCCTGAGATTTGTAGTCTCTACTCTGAGATTAGTCATCAGAGTAGAGGGCTGGCGGTGGTCTTGACCAGTAAAGAGAAAGACTGCTGCTTTTTGTGTAAGAGTAATTTTTCAGGTTGCTTGTCTTCATTTCTGGTTTTAAAAGTCTCATTGCTGCCCCTTAAGAAGAAAAAGGTGGGAGGGGAAATGGGAGGAAGAGGGATATACATTCCTTTTTGGGGGGAGGAGGGAAGAGGGGCAAGGGAGGGAAGGAAATGGGTTGATGTTGATTGAGTATGGGGAAGGGGGGGTTCGTTGTTTGGAGATAATCTTGACTCTCAAACTGATTTTTGAGGCATGAAAATTCACAATTCTAGGAAGAGTGAAAGTAGGATCTGTGTGTGTACATTATTACTTAAAAACAGACCCAAACATTTTACTGCTGCTGATAGCAATAAAAAAGCACACCCACGTCTGTCTGAGAAGACTAATGTGGATCCCACATACATGTGCAAGTTTCTAATGAAGCTCTTTCTGCCTGTAGGAGAAAAAGTTTCTGTTTATCTTTAATAGAAATCCATTGCATGTAGCTGCATAATGGAATCTCTCACTTTTTACTTGCATCTGTTAGCTTTTTATTGCAAATAGGGCTCTAAATCTTACTTTAGAAATGAGTATTGCACTACATGTCAGTGCATGTGCAAAGGAAGCCATTAATAATGTTCGTTATGAAAACCTGATCATAAGTGTTTTTAGTCCATTAGCCATTCAGCTTTATTTATGTCCTCTTTCAGGAAGAATTTGAAGCCAGAATTCAGAAGATGAAGTTTGGAAAAAGAGCCACACATGAGGTCATAAAATGCTGGCATATTCAGGATGCTAGAAAATTCTGTTCTTCAATATTTTTTATAACCTTTAGAAAGCGGAATAAGTATTCATCATCTACTGCTTTGCATCATTAAATTACAGTGTTCTTAGGAGATAAAATTCTAGTGACCAAACCATTAGTAGTCTGCTAATTACATTAAATTAGAATGTATCATACTTCCCCAGGCTGTTTAAGTGGACTATAGGTAGAAGTTAGTCCCTTCCCCTCAAGGCTTACATAACTTTATTCTTGAGTATTTGTCCTGACTGCCAGTATGTCCAGTGCTCTGATCCATTTTGGGATTGAAAACTTGTAAAATAAAATACTGGAAAATGTGCAGTCAACTTCCCATCTTCATGGACTTACTTTGTGCATTTGTTCCAGGTATTGCTGAGAAAAATTGGGCCCTAGCTCCAAAGTGTCTTTCAGTTCTATTTTGCAAAAGACACTCTCAGGAGTAAAATTGTGCATTAAAAAAAGAAAAAAATCCTCATATTGTGAGCACAGTCCTATTCAAAAAGAGTTCTTTCTGAAATAACAGCTTGATTTTGCTCCTGCTTCTTTCTAATATACTGTGGGATATGTATTATTTACAAATAGAAAACTGCTTGTAGTTGATATTTTTTCTGCAAATAAAATCACCTCACACAAAAGAATGTTTCTTACAGCTTGCTTGGAATATAGTTACTCAGTCAGCCTCTGAGATTTCTTGTGTATGTTTACTGTTTTAATGTATCCCTGAAGCTACAGCTTGATCCTGTTGCACTTAGAAGTTGTGAGTCTGGGATTTGAAATGTCAGCAGAGGGGCTGCTTTCAATGAATCACCGCTGCCATAGGTAGCAATGGCTGTGGCAGCCACTTTCAGGAGCTGCTGCTGGTCATATTTCACAAAAGCCTCAGGAAAAGAGGCTGTGTGAGAAATAGGGCAGTGGAAGAAAGAAATGGTCTTGGCTAATCTGTCTTCATCTTTGGTTAACATAGAGGCAAGTGGATTGTGTATAATACAAATTATGTCATGATGTATATGGAGATTTTCCCCCCCCTATGATTTACATAAAAATGCAATGGTTAGTCTGATGTAATAATTTGGCATTCAGTGGTTTTTGATTGTGTAATGCTGAAAGACTGAAGTGTTTTCTTGCATGAAGAATAGGTCACTAACTTCTGAATTAATTTCTGTAGGAAACAATATGGGTGCAAAGGTTTAAAGCTTAATTTAGTTTCAAATTAACATGAAGACAAGCTCCTTGAGTCACCTAGTCTTTCTCTGTGGAATCATTTCTAATTGAATGTTAAGATCAAAGTTTAAGTTTATAAGAAAGAAAAACAAGTGCAGATAAATAGTTATTATCTGACATCCTTATGAAAATTCATGACCTGCCGCTTTATCAGAGACCTTTTAAGAATTCTAATTGTGAAGTATGCATAACTATTAAATGGCTCGAGTGCTTCAGTCTCTTGATAAGAAGCGAGTTAAATAATTGTCCTGTTTAACTTGTGCTTGTTAACCTTTAAGGTCAACTAGTTTGAACATACGTTTAATGAAATCCTGGAGCCAGAATTTATGATACTGCTGCTGAATGTTAAATTGGACAATTTACATAAGCAGGACATTAACCTTCTGAGCACTAAATAGCATTTTAGCACTTAGCCGCTGGGGACAATAAGGGACATGTTCTATATATTTGTGATTAGCTTGCCTGGAAACTCTCATGATGACCAATTGGCCTACCAAGTTTAGCAGCATAATTAAATGAATGGACTCAGCCTAAGTAAATTATCAGTGCTGTGTATAGTATATCATTATAGTCCTAAGGAAAAAAAAAAAAAGAAAGATATGAATAATTTAATGTTACATTACTAATTTATCAATGCTAAGAGACTGTGAGGAGGCTCTTTGTAATTCGTTGTTTTAAATTTGATATTTGATTTACTGCCAGTGTGATTAAACTTGAACCCGCTTCATTTCTTTATCAGAAATTTATGGTAACAGTAGATATTTCTTTTCTTTCTCAGGGTAATGAATGTTTTTTCATTTTCTTCTACTTTGATGATAATAGCAAATACAAAGTATTACATATTGCCAAACTTGTAATTAAGCAATTTGTCATAACAAGACACATGTGCCATCTTTTGGCTGGCAGATCTTGTTTCAGATAAGGTCAGCAGACCTGGAATTCTCACTGGTCTGAGCTGGAGGAGCCAGAGCAATAGCAGCTTAGGGTATGCTTTTCTTCCTGAGCTGAAAGATCGACAGAGCCATGCTCTGTCTGCCCAACTGTGGCAAGTCAAGGCCACATATTGCAAGCAAACAGTGTGGATTTTGGGGGGTTGATGCTGTACTTATTAGGACTATTGCAGTGTATTCTGGGATGGTGTCTCCTTGTCTCATGTTAGGTGCTGCACACCTGAATAAGGACTGCTTTGAAGGACAAGTTAGGACCTGAGTCACTTCCTAAGGAAGCACCTGGTTGCTCTTGTTTAGATTCTTGCATTAGCTGTGAGATGCCTTCACATGGGTGTTGCCATGGCTCCTCAGGGGATCACACCTTATAGGAGCCATGGTGTCACACAGCTGCCTTGTGTGTGAGTGCTGCACCTCCAGCTCAGCTCAGTGTCTCTACCTGAGAGGTTAACCTCCATCAACAGAGGTAGGAATGGGACTTGTGGTCAGGGAACTGGAGCTGAACAGGAGAGGATGGAGCTGACTGACACTTGACAGTTGCGTGTACTGCCCATGGACTGAGAAAGTGTAATTTTTGTATGTACTGGTAAAATACTTGCATTACAGCCTTATAAAGAAGGACAGTGACTTAGCGGGTTATTCACTGGTCAAAAAAATCAGGACAGTAATGGGCATATAGTAGATAACTTGTGGATGTTTCAAAACAGAGAAAAGGTAGCCCCAGGATCCAGCTCTAGAATTGCCACAATAAGATTGTTGGGAAGATGTGACAGCATTGCTGTCCTTCCCATATGAGGAATGAGGGAGGCTGCTGAGCTCCACTCTGTGGGCCCTGTGGACTTTGCTGAGGGTGCTGGAGAGGCTGAGCATTGCCAATAAGCCCGGGCTGTGTATGTGTGTTGGTGATGTTGGGAAGAAGCACTCAATCTCTGATTTTTCTGGCATTTCCATGTCCTACTTCAAGTTCTGTACTGACCAGTTTTACTCACCTGTAGAGAAAGAATAAGAGTATGGTCATCTTGTTGATGTGCCGGAGAAGTGTAAGTTTAACCCAATGGTGAATTTACTGCTGGATGGCAAAGGAGGAAATTGATGAACCCTGATCTTTGAAAGAATACCTATCCTTACAAATGTAGTTCTGGTTTCCTCATGGGCAGGAATTATTCCTAAGTTTATAATCCTGCCCTTGATATTTTTCTTGAATTTGCAAATGCTTCTTGATTTGAAATAGATCAAACATACTGGGAAGCTTGTGCCTGGTTAGGAAATTTTGGTGCTTTATAAAAGCTTAACAAATCCCTGTGTTTTCAATAGGCTAGACAAATATATTGGTATTTTGGACGCCAGGCCTCTTAGGCCTTTTCTGGCTAGCTGATGCCTGCCAGACTTTTCAGTCTCACTGATTATGCCATAATTAGAGACAATAGTAAAACAGCTGAACAGGAAAAAAGACTTGCAGCCATCAACAAGCTTATTAATATGCCTGATCATATAATCCTGAAGATTGTTCAAGGTGTGGTCTGCAACTGTAGACACTTGGTAGATTTAAGAACCAATTTAAGGGTATTGTGTGTGTTTTGAGAAAGTGGTTTGTCTGAAAAGAAAGCTCTCTCAATTGCTGATTTTCTCTATAGAAAAACTTGGCTGACCCCAGTTCAGGGCCCTGTTGTGGCAGAGAAGTTCATGTAGAGTTGGGCAAGTTGCTGAGTTGGAGCGCATCAGCTTCTGCGCCCAAGCCCTGCCATATACAAAATGTAGGTAATTCAAATAATTCTGTGAGGATGAATGCATCAGGCCTGTGAGCTGCTCTGGTGCTGCAGTAATGAAAGCTTTATAAGCAATTTCCCTTTTTAGTAAGTAGTAAAACTCAACGGAAAAAATTTAACTTTGGTGACAAAGAAGTTTCTGCCTGCTGCATAATAAATACACTTGCATCTGAGTTGAGGGGAAAAAGGAAGAGAAACAAAGTCCTACACCAGCCCTTTTTAGCTGCAGAGACTCAAGCTGTTAAAAAAAGATGCATTATTGGCACAGCATGCAGCTATTTTTCTACGCCATTTTTATGGCATCAGTGCTTTCAATGGGCCATCACTGGGATCACAAGGTGCACGGTCTTCAGAAACAATTTGAAATGAGCTCCTCTGTACATGACAACCATCTTTCCCCTCTCCTGATCCTCCTCCTGGATATTTATCATTTAGGACATTTCTCTATACATTGTCAGAACAGTTCTGTTACTTCCCAAGTGTTGCCCCTGCAGCTGCTTTTCTCATGGTCATATTTACTGGCCTGAAATACCAGAGAGACTGGTGAAGGCTGTTAACTGGTATTAAAACTAGGATTTTTAATGTTGTGATCACAGACAATTGGATTACACTGGTGAGATTAATTCTTGTTTGAATCAGGAACAGATGAAAGAAGTGGTGACTTCAGGTAATACAGCTTGTACAGATGGAAAAAATTAAGGTGATGGTAACCCACAGGTAGCAGCAGACTAGCACAAATCCAAATGGGAAAAGATGGATCTTTAAAAAGAATCAGTGGTTATCTATTACTTAACCTCATTATCTTTATTCATGGGAAGATTAATTTATACCTCTTCTGTTTCTTTTCACATTGTTCAAACTCAATGTAATCAGACAGCTATGTGGGTTCAGGGTCTGATTTCCTTCCAAATGAATTTAGCCTTTCAACTTTTCTCTTTCAGTAGGCCAACGAAATCTCCTGCTTCCCCTCAGTTGTTAAATACAGTCCTATTTTAGGATGCTTTATCTTGTTTCCACTACACTGGAAAACTTGTGTTCTGGTTCAACTGTCTTTTTACTGTTCTCTCTCAGGGAATGTTTTAATTCTTTCCAAGCAAGCAGTCCCTCTTAGGGAAGTAAACTGACACAGAACTGTGAACGTTGCAGTGGGTGGTACTGAGGATGAATAGAGTAAGTACACTACCTGCCGCAACCCTTTTAATATGTGACCTGGTTAAATAGACTTTTCCATCATTAGACCACTTCCCATAAGTCATGGTGCAAACTTTTGCTTAAGTCTTAAGCTATTTGCAAGTATTTAACTTTTATAATTTAAAAAATGCAGCAGATACATCAGTTGAGTGCATCAGGGGAGAGACTTTTCATCACACCTTTAAAATTGCCTGCACTAATTTACACCTTCAGGAAGCTGCACATTTAAAGTTACTGGCATTACTTTGTCTCCTCTTTCGTATGCATTTTAGTTTCCCTGTTTAATGATACAGTTAGTTCTCTAAATATCCTTCAGCTTCTATTTAAGCATGCTAATGGCAGTATATATGCGGAAACTGATGTACATGTAGAGTTGTCCTGTGTTACTGGAAGCCATAGAGTCTGTCTCTGCATTTTTCTCTCTTCCTCTTATTTTCTGCTTGGTAAAAGGTTGTATATACTATTGTAGTCAACAGCTGTATGCAATTAGATGATTTAAGCTTAAAAAAATCTAGTCTTAACTTCTGAACTGAACTAATTGATGTAGCAGTCTGGCAGGCTGTTTGAAAAGATGTAAAAATGGTTTCAGCCTAGCTGTGAGGCGTCTTCCCACAAAACAGCTGTTATCTTTTGAGGAAAAAAGACAGACATTTCTCTGGCATGTTTTGCATACAGACATTTGTAAGTATAATCCCTTCTGTTACTTTGGTAAGTCAATCATGCTAACAAGTACTGGTTATTCAGTGGCTGCCTTGGGCTAAATAGAGCAAATGACAAAAACACTTTTAGGTTGTCATGTGCTAATGTAAAATGCCCCCAGACCCCAATGCTTATTGATCTTCATCTAGTTGACTAATGCTTTTCCCATGCTGTTACATATTGGTAAATTAAAGAAGCCTTCCAGACAGTTCTGTCAACAGTTTACTGCAATGCACCACATTAATGAGGTTGAGCTGTCACATGTGTGTAATTTAATCTTATTGAATTATCACTCAAAAATTCTCCAAATACGAGGCCTTTATAAAATGAGGAAGAAGGTTTTCTAGGAATACTGTCTCATTATAAATTGATAAGATGTGAAGCATGCAAAGGGAAAACCTCAGAGTTGTTCTTTATGCTCCTAGTAAGAATTCTGACAGCTCTTTCACTGCATCTTGTATTTTAGGGAACTGCATAGAGCATTTCTTTCGAGCATTTGTTTTTCATATCCATAACAGAGCCAGAAGGCTGAGTGCTGTGCTTAAGATGGAATATTGTTTCTTGCCCTTAAACAGAGAGGGGAGGAGAAAATAATAAGGAACTAAAAGCACAAGGATGGACTTCAGTTGGTACCATAGAAAATCATAGGCATATAGTGCTCCTTTTAGAGAACACCGAGCATTTTGAAATCTTTGGAATCAGTTCTATGTTGTTTGACCAATGCACATATGATTTAAACCATAAAGAATGTGTCTGTGTGGGTGCCTGGGGTCTTTAAGCACACTTTGTTCCTACTAACATCACAGAAATGGGCCCCTGTCTGTAGACTGAATGTGGTATGCTTGGGAAAGCTCAAAACTAGCAGTCCTCTATCTAAGGACATGGATCTGTTGGAACAAGTCCAGAGGAGGGCCACGAGAATGATCAGGGGACTGGAGCACCTCCTGTATGAAGACAGGCTGAGGAAGTTGGGGCTGTTCAGCCTGGAGAAGAGGAGGCTGCGTGGAGACCTCATAGCAGCCTTCCAGTATCTGAAGGGGGCATACGGGGATGCTGGGGAGGGACTCTTCATTAGGGACTGCAGTGATAGGACAAGGGGTAAGGGGTTAAAACTTAAACAGGGGAAGTTTAGATTGGATATAAGGAGGAAGTTCTTTCCTGTTAGGGTGGTGAGGCACTGGAATGGGTTGCCCAGGGAGGTTGTGAATGCTCCATCCCTGGCAGTGTTCAAGGCCAGGTTGGACGAGGCCTTGGGTGACATGGTTTAGAGTGGGGTGTCCCTACCCATGGCAGGGGGGTTGGAACTCGATGATCTTAAGGTCCTTTCCAACCCTAACTATTCTATGATTCTATGATTCTCTAACACTGTTATTTAAATAGAGCACTTCCTTGACTTACCACTTTAATAATGCTTTTGTTAGAAATGGGTTGGGAGGACTTGGGAAAGAATTTCCAACAAGAATGAGACACCAGGGTAAGATCTGCTACATGATGGGCTTTCCTGGGCTGTGGTGGGAGTTCAGAGGCTAACTACACTTCCTTACACCCTATCAATGTGCTCAAAACACTAGATAATCAGATTCATAGCAGAAGCTGAAAAGAATCATGGACACTTCACAGGAATGGTCTTTAGGCTGTATGCGACAGGGTAATGTTTTCTCATTCACTGCAGCAGTCACTCCCAAGCAAAGGGGTGGTGTGATGAAGTGTGGGTTCTGCGTGTGTATATGTCCGCTATTGATGAAGAGGGAGGGGAAATGGAGCAGTGTCTCAGTACTTCACCTTTCTGGAGAACATCCCAAAAGCCTTCTGCCATGGTGGTGGAAAGCTCATCTATGCACAGTCATCTCCCTACTGAAGGTCACCTGGGAGTCTCTGTGGAGCACGTCCTCCATGCTTGGGGCCTGCCCTACCTAGTTTCCTCTCCTGGTAGCTGTGCTGGCTTTACATATTTAATGAGATTTTATGGGTTTAGGCATTGTAAATTATATTCACTTTCTCAGACCTCTAAGACCTTCCTCCACCTACCCTCCCTTACCTGTCAAGTTTCACTGGGTATGCTTTAAATTCTGGAGAGGAGAATACTGGCTTTGCATAACATAAATGAAAGAGCTAGAAAGCATTACATTTTCATGCAACTTACATGGAAACCCCAAGATTCTGTCCTTGACGGGAGACAGCAAAGCAACAACTGTGCAGAGAAACAACAGCTTTGGGTTTATATAGGCAGGGAGTGGCGTTTCACGTACTTCTTGTTAGGAAAGGGAAACTCTTGTGCTTTGCAGGTAGCAGTTAGGCAAGGCTAGATTTTGTGAAACTAAGAATCCTTGCCCTAATCCTACACAGGAAAGGTTGTACATGTTTGTGAGAAGTTTGTACTAAAAGTAAAATAAATGCAGCTATTTCTCCTTTGGACTTCTATACCTATAATTCACTTCTCAGTGAAGCAGGCACTTTCACTGGGAGTGTGAAACATTTCTTCTGCAACAGGGGGTGCTACAGAAGAAGTATTTTCAATAATGAAAATGCAGTGTTGCTTCTTGTATATGTAGCTGAACACAGAAGCTGAGCAAAATAAACTACTACTGATAATGTGTAACCTATATGGAAAGGTTTCTTTTTCAGTTACTATACTGCGGGTAAAGAAACATTGAGACTGGTTAGTGAGGTTATCAGCAGAAAACTAATCGCTTCCTTGCCACTCCTAAGACCTTGTCACAAAGGCAGTCAACTTTGGTCTTTCATTGCTCTGTATGAGACAATTGTCTGATCAAAGTATGCCTAATGATTTGAAATACTTCCTTGCAAGTGGATATGGCTTTACTTTTCTGAGTGATAAAACAGGAATAAAACAAAAGGGTTATGTGGGTTCTGGCAGAGGCCAAGGCATATGCTGAAAGAGAGTGTCTCCATTGTCTCAGATCATGCTTACTACTTTGTGTTCATGAGCAAATTGTACATGTAATTCTGAATTCATACAGAGAATGGCAGGAAAAATAACTTGAAGTTAAATATGGATCCATACGGACCATGGGTAGGAAGTATGCAACTGCTTTTCAGTAGAAACTCTCCACCTGACATAAAAAGTAATTCTAGGGTTAAAAGGAGTTCTTCCAAGATACCAGACCCTGATTCCTTCTCTTGTGATAACCCTTTATCCTATGGCTACCAGGGCCTGAAGTTCATCTTCATATAAGAGATGTTCTTTTCAGGTGGCTTTGGAGAAACAAGAAGTTTGGGGTTGTTGATTGGTTAATTTTTTGGTGGTTTTGTGCTGTTCATTCTATGTTTGCAGGGAAAAAACCAAAAAGGTTTAATACTACTATACCTTCTTAGTTTGGTTTTAATTCTGCCAAGAATTAAATTAACATGTTAATTATGTGGAATTCTAAACTGGTATTTCTTTTCTGAGCTTGGAACTAGCAGTAAGTTGCTTTCTAGCTCTGGCCATAAAACCATTCTTTAAAAGAAAAGCAAAATTCATTGCATAACAGCTTGCCAAAATGTACCTAGAAAAGCCCAGAAACTGAAAGCCACTGAATCTCCTTTTTAGTGTCAGAGCTAAAGAATACTGAAGTGTAAAAATGTGTACCTGTTTCTGTATTGTCTTTCTTGACTTCTCTTCAAACTTTTCAAATGTTGAACTAACATTGTGAATTTAAATTCTTTAAAAAAGCAAATACTTTTAAAAATCTCAGACATTTATTAGTCAAACCATGTGTGTCTTTCTGATACAAAAGTCTTCTTCATTGTCTGTTTTCTCTATAGTTCTGTCTGTTCTATCTTTGTTTTCTTATGATCTAAAGGAAGAATAAATCTATATGCGTAGCTTTACTGAGCTTTGCTTTTATAGGTAGGTGTATCAGGTTGATAGTGGCTTTCACGACTTTAGGAACTTTCTACTTGCTAAAGGAAAAGCACAGGCAAATGTTAAGTGTTGTAAGAATGGGAAGGAGACCTTACTATCCATAGGAAATGAGATGGAAACCAGATACTCTGCTGAAATAAGATGAGATACTGATCTCTGGGTTTAAAATATTTTATTCTTAATTCATATGTTTTCTGGAGGTAAATTTGGAATCCTTCCCAGTGATTAGTTGTACAGTAGGTTCATAGGTAATTTAGCAGCCAGTGCACAAGCTAAATTATTGAACTGCTTAGATTTTGTACAGTCTAAGAAAAAATAGCATATATAAAATTCTGGTTGAAAGTTTGAAGCTCAGTGCCTACAGCTCTAGTCTAATCACTGTGTTCTGTTTCCAGTTATATTGGCAAAAAAATACCTCTTAAATTCAGTCAGTTCCTCACAGAAGGTCCATTGAAGACAAAGGAAGTAGTCCATTTACCTCAAGAAAATTTGCATTAATTTTTTGTAAGGGAGCCTCTCATCTTCCTTTTTTCCTTGTTTATTTGAGTTTGTTGGTTTTTTTTTTGTGTGTGTGTCATTTCAGTGTTGTAGCTCATTGTTGCTAGGAGAGTGCTATTTCTGTCCTTTTTCTTACAAATAGTTTGCCCATTCTCAGTCATGGGATGGGTTTATAACATTACAGAGCTCTGTTTCTTGGTTTGGTGGGGTTTTCAAATATTTCTTAGAAATGTGGGTTTGAATATCTGAAATTCCTGTGGCTCCTGAGTGCAGAGTGCTTTGTTTCCAGCTCCACTTTGTACATGCTACTACTTTGTAGGTAACTTAGAGATAAAGTATAAGGTATAGGTCCAAATCGCATTGCATATGCTGTTATGTTCTAAAGCATCTGATGATGCTGAAAAGCTAGAAGTCTTGTTATGTGATTACCCTCTAATTTGTACAAAGTTGCATTACTACCCTTTCTCAGCAAATTAAAATGAAAATGAGGTTTAATCTTCATCCAACACCCCTCCAGCTTCAGCTACTGGAGGGGTGCTGGAAAGTTGCTGATTGGGTATTTTATGTTTCAGTTGCTATTCAGGGCATAATTGGATGACATTGAAAGTCTTACTGTTGAAAGGGATCAGCTCAGTTTACTGTGCAACCAGAAAGCGTTTTCCTTGCCGAGTTAGTTGTTACTGGGCAGTGTAGGATCACATGAGAAGAAATAGCCTCAAGAACCTTCACTTCTGTGTATGTCATTCTGGTTCCCTTAATAGCATTTTATTAAAATAGAGGCATACTGAAATGGTAACTCTCTAATGGTGTTCTCCATTTGCATTCGTAAGAATTCCCCAAACAGATAACCTTGCCTTTTTCTCTTCATATATCTGCTACAGTTTCTTCTAGAAACATTTATGTGGTGGTCCTCTCTGGCAAGGTTTTTGCCTAGGCTACATGTTGTACAGGTTGTTCTGGGTTCAGCAGTAGCGGTCTTTTTTCTCCTTCTTAGTAGCTGGTGCAGTGATGATTTTTTGACTTTCAGCCTGGGAACAACACTGATAACACCAATGTTTTTAGATGGTGCTAGGTAATGTTTACTCTGACCAAGGACTTTGTGAGTCTCATGCTCTGCCAGGGAGGAGGGGAAGCCAGGAGGAAGCAGAGACAGGACACCTCATCCAAACTAGCCAAAGAGGTGTTCCATACCACAGCACATCATGCCCACTGTATAAACTGGGGCCAGTTACCCTGGAGGGATAGATCGCTGCTCGGGTCTGGCTGGGTGTTGGTCGGCAGGTGGTGAGCGGTTGTATTCTCTTCCCTTGTTATTTCCCTTATCATTATTGTGATTGGTGGTAGCAGTGGCAGGTTTGTGTTATACCTTAGTTACTGCACTGCTCTTATCTCAACCCGTGGGAGTTACATTCTTTCAATTCTCCTCCCCATCCCTCTGGGAGCAGAGGGAGGAATAAGGGGACGGAGTGAGTGGGCGGCTGCGTGGTTCTCCACGCTTAAACCACAACACAGGTGCATCCAGTGGAAAAGAGCCAACTGAACAAAAAAGCCCCAGTGTTATGTGTTCACCAGGAACCTGTCTGGGAGCAGCAGGAGCAGGCTGCTTCCCAAGGGCAGATGAGACAGGAGGCAAGGGTAACAAGGAAAGCCCAGACAGGGATTTCTCAGCCCCACCATATCTGAACAAATGGAGCAGACCAAGTCCAACAACAGCAACCAGGGTCAACCAATGGTCGAAGACTGTGGTTCCAGAGTAAGTCCAAGGACAAGCCAGGGCAACATAAAGGCATAAGAGGCTGGTCAGGGCAGTTAGAGCCTTTTGGCACACTTGTGGCCCTGATGTGACCATCTGTCCTGACTGTTTAGATACGTGGTTTCTTACATCATGCACAAGATGTAAAATTTTGTGTGATGAGGAGGACACTGGTGAATACCTTACCACATCATTGCAGCCCTCACACAGGAGGCATGGGGAAAGCAGAGAGAAGTAGACCTGTACTCCCCGTGGTGTGCTTAGCTGAGACTGTAAGCAGAGTAACTTCTAGATTGTCTAATTTACATCTGGACAGGGACTAAAGCAGTTTGAAAATTAAAAGGGCATAACCACAGTCCTGATGGCCCCACCGTTTTCCTTTATCAAATGGATCTTGGCGAAGGAAATAATCTGTCCTATCTTCCTGTAAAGGGCAGATTTAAAAAGGCTCTGGCTTTTACTTTCTTTTGACTGGATTGAGTAGGCATTGAAGAAAGACTTATTTCTAGCATGGTCTAAGTCTATGAGGAACCCCAAATACCTGGGACCAAAGCAGTACAGTTTAAAAGATAATACTCCAGTTCTTCACTGGGTTTGCTCTTGTTTTTCTCCTTCGTTTTTATGCTCATGAAAATTGCTAGGTTGACAGACTTGGAAATGAACTTCCCTCTTTATCCAGCTGTCCTGACAATGTACTGCCTCCCTAAAGGACCGCTTTTAAGGGGACTGGGTGGTAGGTTGATTCCCACATTATGCTTCTCCGCCAGTAACGAACTGCCTGGGAGTAGATGACCTAGTTGTCTGTGAAGGTGATGGAATTTTGGTGGGCCAAACTCCTGACTGCAAAAACGTTGAGCTTTTAGTAATTACTTTAATCTGTAGATCACGTACTTATTTGGTGAAGTATAGAGAGCTATCTATGTACATACAGGCATAAAATATATATACTCTTAAATGCCATGTACTTGCTTTGCCTTATAGTACTATTTGCTCTGTGGGCACAGCCCATGGAATTATTATCTTTACAGCTATTTTGCTGTCATGGCATTGTTATTGCCATGCAGGAATAGGAAAAATATTATGGGGGTTTTTGTGTCAGTTTTCTTTAAATTGCAACATTTTTATACCAAAGCAAAGATTGGAGACTGTCAAGCACTTCACGCATTTCTGTCAATTCTGGGTGAACACGAGGTGTTTTGTCTGGGATTTTTATAGATACAGAACTGTGAAAAATGATTCTTTTTAAACTATAAACAATTTCTGTATAAAATACAGTACATTAATCCTACCACAGCTTAATGTAACTATACCTGAATTTGATAATTTCTTTAAATCCTGAAATCGGTTGGTTCTGGGTTACTTTTCAATGACATTTAACAGTTACACTTAAAAATACAGAAGAATGCATTATAAGTTTTACCCAAAATGATTATGGCAGTCATTTGAATAAAATACAGATTTTGCAAGCTGTAAAGCATATCATTATACTATATACTGGTCTAACTAAGGTTTGGTTCACAAACTACAGTGCTCTAACCAAGTCATTAAATCTATCTAAAAAGGCCTCATTTGAGAAGCAATAAAATTTTTAATCATTTTATTATTAAAAGAGTGTTTAATATGTAGCTAATTAAATGCCAAAGGCAGGTTATCTGAGTTTAACCTTCAAAAAGAAAATGATGTATCAAAGTCTGCCTCTGGCATCATGGGATAGAAATGTCATCCTCATAATCATTGCGTGACAACTAGCTGGTGGCCTTTTCTAGAGCTATAGTTAAATTACCTGATTAAATTAATAGCCATTTAGATGTTTTAGGAACTGCACAGACCTATACTAAATGAAAATTAGGTCCATTACATTTTCTGAGTGGGCTAGATAGACCCTAAAATAAAACACGTATGCCATTGTCCACATTACCTAGATTAAGCAATTAAAAGCCCTTTCTTAAAAGCCACTAATTTTCCATAACGTGCCAAGAACTAGGCTTACACTAATGATCAGAGAGTTTTGCTCTGCTTTCTCCCCACCTTCCTTCTTTATTTTATTATTAAAAAAAATCCCAGGGACTTGTGTGTGCTTGTTAAACACATCTCAAATGTGCAAGTGCATTGTGTGTTGCGCTGCACTGACTTCTCTTAATCTGATCTCCTGGGAGAGCAGTAAGGGAGGATGTTAAGTGTTCAAACTCCCACCAAAATCATGATGGTCTTCTGTATTCAAGCTGGAGTCCTTCAGAGTTGGGCTTTCTCTCCGTGACAGGAAAAGGCTTGTCTGGCGCAGATGGGTGGAATGACAGGTGAAGAGCACAATGCATATTCTTTCTGTGCCAGATAGAGTGCTTTCAGCCTAGGGAGAGTGACTTAAGGCTCCAGAAAGGATGTTTCTCTTGTCTTAATACTCTGCTTGGGAGAGAAAGGAGGGAGGGGAAAGTATGTTTATTTTGGATAAGGTCTGGATGGCTATTTGCAAATGTCTTGATTTGTGTGTCGTGTTCAGTTGGAAGCAGTTTTCTCATTGCTGTGCAAGTTTGGTTTAGGGTAATAGTAACTAAAGCAGGGGTTGGGGAATTCCTATGGAGATGTCTAAGCTCTGCTGTAATACCAGTAAATTGCTGTAGCTGTGATTCTGCTTCTTTGAAAGGGCTAAGCAGCCTTCATATCCTCAGGATATGGTCTCCAGAAAGCACCTGGACAGATGTTTACCCATCTGTAACACAAGCATGGCTATTCGTACTCTAATGGGAAGACTACCATAAGGTTTATAAATTCATCTCTGAACTCTTTGGAACCAGCTCTGTATAAAGGATCTGGTTCAAAACCAGACACTCTTGGAGTGGCGCTATCTGTTTAATAGATTAAGTCAGTACGTTCAGTAACTAAGTGAAAAGCATTCATTAACCTGGCCTCTCTTAGCACATTAGTTAAAACTGATTTATACACTAGATTTTCAAGTTATGCACTTTTAACTGGACTAGTAGTTATTCAAGCTATGCCCCCCAAAATAAAACCCAACAAACAACCCCACTCCCAAACCAGAAAAAAAACATAAAACAACAAACTGCTTCTTATTTTATGTTCCTTTCCAGCAGTGTTTTCAGAGTTAGTAAAATGAAACATGAGACAATCTCATGGAAGAGAAGATCTCATAGAAGCTATGGTTTAATAAAACCTTATTTAACATTTCATTTTTCTATAACAATTAGGACAAACATGATGTTTATAAGCATTCCTGCAGTTTTAAATACTGCTTGTCTTTTTGTCTGTGGAGTTTGCATATAATTCTGCTGTGTAAATCCAGTTGCTTACCAGTGATGTATTAATAAGATAAAAAAGTTCCTGCAGAAGTTTTTAACTGTGTGATAAATTGCATGTATCAGGTGGTTAGATGCTCATGAGATAATATTAATAGTTGTGCAAAATACCAGCACCAGGTTTATTTGACATTTAAGCTTAGATGAAGCTTAGGGGCTTCCTGAAGGGTACATTGCTTTTGAATCAGTAGTATGTCTCCACTACTGGAGGGCAAGGACAACAGAATATGCTTTGTCAACAAGTGGACTCATTGGGTGCTGAATCATATTAAGACTGTATGCAGTTAAAAATATGTATTTAGAGGCACAGTACATATGTACAAACATAAAACAAACAAAGTCTCCCCAAAACAAAACCAAAGCCCCCCCAAATCCCAGTTCTTTTCGTTGCTGGCATGGGCAGTGGGATTGAGTGCGCCTCAGCAAGTTTGCCGATGACACCAAGCTGTGTGGATCGGTTGATACGCTGGAGGGAAGGAATGACACCCAGAGGGACCTTGACATGCTCGTGAGGTGGGCTGATGCCAACCTCATGCAGTTTAACCACGCCAAGTGCAAGGTCCTACACCTGGGTCGGAGCAATCCCAGGCACAGCTACAGGCTGGGCAGAGAAGAGATTCAGAGCAGCCCTGCAGAGAAGGACTTGGGGGTGTTGGTCGATGAGAAAATGAACATGAGCCAGCTTCAGTGTGCGCTTGCAGCTCAGAAAGCCAACCGTATCCTGGGCTGCATCAAAAGGAGTGTGACCAGCAGGTCGAAGGAGGTGATCCTTCCCCTTTATTCTGCTCTCGTGAGACCTCACCTGGAGTATTGTGTGCAGTTCTGGTGTCCTCAACATAAAAAGGACATGGATCTGTTGGAACAAGTCCAGAGGAGGGCCATGAGAATGATCAGGGGACTGGAGCACCTCCTGTATGAAGACAGGCTGAGAAAGTTGGGGCTGTTCAACCTGGAGAACAGAAGGCTGCATGGAGACCTCATAGCAACCTTCCAGTATCTGAAGGGGGCCTATAGGGATGCTGGGGAGGGACTCTTCATTAGGGACTGCAGTGATAGGACAAGGGGTAAGGGGTTAAAACTTAAACAGGGGAAGTTTAGATTGGATATAAGGAGGAAATTCTTTCCTGTTAGGGTGGTGAGGCATTCGAATGGGTTGCCCAGGGAGGCCGTGAATGCTCCATCCCTGGCAGTGTTCAAGGCCAGGTTGGACGAGGCCTTGGGTGATATGGTTTAGAGCGAGGTGTCTCTGCCCATGGCAGGGGGGTTGGAACTTGATCTTAAGGTCCTTTCCAACCCTAACTATTCTATGATTCTAAGTGAATTTGGTTTGCCATAGAAGTGTGTTTGTTTTTAAAAGGTACTGAAGTTGCCATTCAGTAAATGGGGATGGTTACTGGGGGAGAGGTGTAGGATAAGGAACAGACTTGGACTGAGAGTGGTTCTGTAGAAGAAACAGTGACTCTCTTATTTGAAATACTTCATCACAGGGTGCCCAGAGAAGCTGTGGCTGCCCCATCCCTGGCAGTGTTCAAGGCCAATGGGATGGGGCTTGGAGAACTTGGTCTAGTGGAAGGTATTCCTGCCCATGGCACGGGTTTGAAACTAGATGATCTTAAGGTCCTTTCCAGCCCAAGCCATTCTATGTTTCTATCTTAAACTGGCTTCTGTTCTTTCAATTTGTTTACCACCAAAGTTTTGTTGCTGTTACTGGTTTGGTTGTATTTTTTTTTGTGTAAGTGCAAATACCAATGTGTGTTTGTTTTAATGAATAACATGACCCATACCCCTTGGATAATCTTTAGGAGTTTACTCCCCTTGGAGTAAAAACAGGTGTTTATAGGGATGATAGAAGTTTCCAAAGCAATGGTCAGATCCACCAAAGAAAGTGAGCTCCAGAGCTCTGAGAAGTCCCCCAACACATAGGTGGAATCTCCTGAAGGTGTTTCCTCAGTGTCTGGCTCTGATCACGGATGTGCATCCTTCTTCAATGCTTGCAGCATAACCATCTTTCAGTACTGCTGTGGTTTTACCTCTCCTCATAGAAATATGAAAACCAGCATGTTGAAGGGGATGTTAAATAATATCTGACACTTTAACAGGACTTTTCATTTCATGGGTGTCTCTACATGCTTTGCAGCATTTCCTCATTGAATGAGAAGAGGAGGCATTTCCCCAGCACTGCCTGGCCCCATGGTGCAGCACTGTGGGGATGAGGGTGAAGAGAGGTTCTGTGCGTGCCTGAAATAGATGGGATCAGCACTCAGGCAATGGTCTTAAGTGGGCAGCATGTAATTCGCATAGCTGGGATTTGGCAGAGGCTCTGATATAGTCTGATTTGAAGTGGGAATGATCTAATATTTTAGGTTTTGGAGAAGACGGAGCTGCTGGATAGGGTAGAAGTTTCAGGGAATCTGCTATTTTGAGCTTTAGAAGCATGATATGGGGATTAGAAGTTATCCCCATATTGAGCAGTAGATTTATGCTGATAATCCATATATTAGCATCAGCATAAACTGCTTGCATAAAAGTTGCTCTGTGGCATGTAGGGAGGTGAAAATCACTGAAGTGCTCTGATGCTGCTGCAGGGGGTGTACCCTGAAACACGAGCAGCAAGCTGCGCTGGCCCTAAGAGTTGCTGAGAAAAGTTCATGTGATAAAGATTTATTGTACAGAGCCAACTGAGACTATCATAAAATAGCAGGTTTATAATTAAAAGATGTCTTTCATCTAGAGAGTCCACACACCAGTTCACAGCTCTTTTGTGGGAACAAAAAATGCAGAAGGGTTATACAGGCTGAAACTGTGCTCAAATTAGTTACTAATATTTCTTTGGGGCAGTTCACAGTGCCTTAAATTGGATTTAAGGATGATAGCAATAATTCATCTAAAATTCTTCAGAAGTTTCTCTCTTAAGTGAAGAATTATATCCCTGTGCTACACTGAGTTTTGCCATATAAAGTAAACCATCCCACTGGCTTCATTTGAGTTAAGATGATGGAATTAAGCAGCAAATCATTATTCTGGCTAGGAAAATATGCTTTGAGCTGTAAAATATTAATAGTAAACACAAATCAGTGTGGTTTTACTGCTAGATCATGATTTCAATAATGGGATATTTGATTTGGTAAGCAATGCAAGCTGCCACAACTCGTGAGTAAAATACTGGAAAGGTGCTCATGGAAAGGGAACAGTGACAGACCTGTTAAAAAAACAATTTCTAAATAAGAATACAAAAACAAAGGGTGCAATTTAATGTTTAGGATAGGATTGGAAGTCACTTGCTACCAGCAGAGTACTGAAAATGCTGAAATAAAGACATAAGTGATTTTTAAGTGTAATTACAGCGATTTTTATTAAAACATAGAATCATAGAATAGTTAGGGTTGGAAAGGACCTTAAGATCATCGAGTTCCAACCCCCCTGCCATGGGCAGGGACACCTCGCTCTAAACCATGTCACCCAAGGCCTCGTCCAACCTGGCCTTGAACACTGCCAGGGATGAAGCATTCACAACCTCCCTGGACAACCTATTCCAGTGCCTCACCACCCTAACAGGAAAGAATTTCCTCCTTATATCCAATCTAAACTTCCCCTGTTTAAGTTTTAACCCATTACCCCTTGTCCTATCACTGCAGTCCCTAATGAAGAGTCCCTCCCCAGCATCCCTATAGGCCCCCTTCAGATACTAGAAGGCTGCTATGAGGTCTCCATGCAGCCTTCTCTTCTTCAGGTTGAACAGCCCCAACTTTCTCAGCCTGTCTTCATACAGGAGGTGCTCCAGTCCCCTGATCATCCTCATGGCCCTCCTCTGGACTTGTTCCAACAGTTCCATGTCCTTTTTATGTTGAGGACACCAGAACTGTACACAATACTCCAGGTGAGGTCTCACGAGAGCAGAATAAAGGGGCAGGATCACCCCCTTCGACCTGCTGGTCACAAGCCAGTTCATTGTTGACAGACTTGCCTTTTCAGTGCTAGTCTGCTGAATGTCCCTGTTTTTTTCCTCTGTTAAGAGAGAAAACTAATAAAGAAAAATCATGCACACACAGTTTAGATACCTGTATATTTTTATTTCTTCCATCCATATAGTTATGGAATTTATAGGCTTGTAGCAGAGATCTGAACTTCTCCATGGTGTAAGATCAGGTCTTCTAAGTGTTGAGTGCTAACTAAATCCCTTTAAGTTCATAAGAAGGGATGAGTGTACTCAGCATACTCTCTAACCCAGCTTGTGGATTTTCATTGAGGTGGTCCTGGGAGAGTTCATAGAGTGTGAGAGAATGGGGGCTTCTGAAGGGGTGGTAAGGTGGGAACTGTGTGTGGTAGGAACTGTGTGCCCATACTGAAGACATCCTAAGTGCAGATCTGTGTTCCCAATTGGTGTAGATTTTTGAGGAGCTATCACTACACAGCAGAGGTGTCCATATAGGAATGGAGCGCTCGGAGATGCTACTGAAGGGTAGGCTGTACCATCTGGTTCTTGAGTTACTGGGGTTTTTCTTTAGATTCTGGAAACGGGCAGTTTCTTTCACTGTTTTGCAGAAATAAGAAATTATGTTTCCTTTAAACATGGCATTTGCCAGCTGCCTGCATTGTGCCTTTAAACACTAGCTGGGAGATAAACATGCATTACCTATTGCCATTTTTTATAATAGTATATTTATCATTTCTATTATTTATGTTTCTGGCTTGCAGCGTGGATGCAAATGTATTAAATGCTGTTAGGACCTGTGTGCTTTAGCATCTGTGGAATATCATCACACCTCCAAGGCTAAGCCTGCAGCTGAAGTGTTTAAGAATTTATATGGCCATTCTTTTCCTCTCTCTGTGGCAATAGAGAGAGGAAAAAAAAAAAAAAAAAAAGCAATCATGAAAGGCATAGCCTATGTCCGCAGAAAATATAAGCAGCCTATTTATGATTATGATTCACAGTTCGGTCACTAGAAATATACTGTTCTGGAGGTTTATGCGTTTAGCAGTTATTTGTTAATGGCGACTCCTGAACACACTTTCCTGCAAGTCTTGGATTTCAGGAGAAAATGTGGCCTTCAAGCAAGTTATTTCTTTGAGGGATCTTTCTGTAAGTGGGTTCTGCTGTGTATTGACTACTCATAATATTTTCTGTTATCATCTTGTCAGGGCTCAATTCATTACTGCATTCATTATTCAATTTGTTGGGCCATGAGCATATGAATAATTGAAAACCGCACAAGTATTATAAATTATAGTGTCTCCATGAAACCCCAGTTTATGGCTTGACTTTAAGAAATCACTCTCTGTTGAAATTTGACATATGAGGTCTCATCTTTAAAGCAGAATCTTATCAGTGTGGTGGGTTTTGATATCTCTGTTGTTGCCCACTTAAGAACTCAGTTGCCTCAGTGGACTCTTAGTTTATCTGTTTTTTAATTACTATTGCCATCTCAGTGATGTGGACTATGAACAGATAAATCAATTAATTTATTTTGAGGTTAATAAGCACTTTACAGCAGTTAATTAAAATACTTGTCTTTCTCCTTTCATTAGAAACAGTATAGCTCTCCTATGCTAAAAACAAAGAAGTTCCTATACAGAAATACATACTGACATTTAGCTGTTATTTTGACTAAGTACACTATGTCTTACTCAAATGGGGGTTTTACTTCTACTTTACTTTAACTCTCATGTTTTGATTTGGAGTGATATCAGATTTCTACTCTCTGGATAAATTATATTCAATTGCATCATATTTACTTTAAGAGAACTATTTAATTTCTTAAACCATGAATACCTCATAGAATTACATTCTTCTCTTGATTATATTGGTAAAAGACCAACAGAATTGCAGCAGGATAGTCTGTATTCCTTGTTTCTAAGCTTTAAAAATTGCCTGTGTTTAGGCTATAGGCCAAATCTGGGAAGATACGCCAGAAACAGTGAATCTGCTCTCTGTGTTTATCTGATATTAAGGCCACAAAATGATTTCTAATTTATCCCTGTGCTGATCGGTAACGTCGTATGCTTCTTCATGGATGACTGTTGTGATCATCTAAGTTTGCTATTATAATACAGAAGAGTTTACAGTCATGTTACTGGGAAGCTACAAAACATCAAGAGTGATGTCGTGGTGAAGTCTGCTGTATCAACACATACATTACCACATCAACCATATTATTTGGTTTGTCCATACTTTTTGTGGAAGGCAAGAGAAGGATGTTTTCTTGAGAAGGCAATCCACGGCTCACTCTCAGAGCTGGTATCTTGGTTGTCCTGTGCTCCTCTGGCTTTGGCCTGACAGGGTGCAAGGCTTTTTAGATTCTGAGGATATTAGCCCCTCTCTGTGCCTCAGGTACCTGGCCAGAGATTTGAAGATACTTGGCCTTGTACCCTTTGCAGCATCCTTTGTACCCTGCCCTTCATATGACCACTTCAGTCCTTCACTGTGCTCTGGGTCTTCTATGCTTCTCCTTGAGGGCCTTTCACAGGGCAAACAGCTACCTAGAACTGGCTGCAATTTGCTATTGACAAAATAACTCACTTAGAAAAAGTAAAAATGGAATTCCATAGCAATTTTTAGAATATGACCCTCTCCACAGAGCTGAAATGGAAAACCCCATATTGAGTCTTCTCAGTGATGCTGTGGCAGAGGGGGGCCGGCTCCACATGGCTCTGGCTGCCAGGGACACTCTTATTTCTCCAAGAGCTTTCAGAGGAGCATTCACAGGGATGGCTCTGTGGGAAGCCCAGCCCTGCCAGCACAGCTGTGTGTTGCTTTCACAGCTGCAATGGTGATGCTGCAGCTGCAGGGAGACTGAAAGCCAAGAAAAACTGAGGCTTTTCCTGGAAGCAGGAAAATTATCTGGGATCTTAGTGCGATCTGAGAGTTTGGGTTTTGGTCCACATCTAGGCATGCATTGACCTTGTTCATGATTGCAGTACTACTTGTCTGTGCATTATTTGCACAAATTATCTGGGTCTTTGTACTAGGCAAGAATGAGGACCTTTATTCCCTAAGAAAGGATTTCAGCACATGTTTTTCAGTGAAAACGAAATAGGAGTGAGTCTTAGACCCTCTAGATCCACAGATTTGTGTGGTAGAAAAAAGGCAGTATTGTTTCTACCTGCATCTGAAACCCTTGTGGTCATCTTGATGTCATGTCTATTTGGATATGCAGTTGCTGGGTACCACAGATTGCAGGGAACATCATCAACACTGTTGATTATTGAGAAACAAAACAAAAATATGTCAGAATTGGATGGAGAACACAGACTTGTGGTATATGTCCGTCTGAGCCCCAACTTCTGCTACACCATTATTACCATGTTACTTGGAGATGGTGGCACAGCACCATGGAGGTGTTCCAGCATAGGCATACCCCAGAAGCTGTTTCCTGATGTTACTCTTACGTTGAACACCCGTAAGGGAAGAAGAGAGATTTTGGGAGGGGTGGGAAAGACCATTAGGGCATATGCTATTGTAGTAGGAGAGGGATTGGGAGCCTCCTATGCCACAGATGTCCCTGTTGTTTGATCTGTGGGGTACATTGAGGAGGTGTCTTCTTTTGGCAGGGATGACAGAAGAAGTAGCTGAAAGCCCCTGGAAGGCAATGGCTGTTGAAGGGGGGTTGTGGCTACATGTGTCCAAAGCAAGTTGCTTAGAGAGCAAACTCCTTTTGCTCAGTGAAGGAGGGATGGAGAACTAAGGGGGTTTGGATCTGTGGAGGTGCAGGTGGGCACTGTGGTGGGGAGCAAGCAAATGCCAGCACATTGTGGAGCTGAGGAGCACAGCAGCATCAGAACAGGAGGGGAATGGGAGGAGGGAGGTCGATGAGCAGTGGAGAGGGTAAAAGTTTAGGGGTGAAGTGTGCAACATCCTACTTTATTTTCTGTCCTTTTATTGACAATCTTATTTCTCAGCCATTATTTAATGGGCAGTTTGAGTAAGAAGACTGATCAGGTGTAGGAAGCACAGTGATTAAAGCTGCAGGATGCAGCTTTAGGAAAATCTGCCCGCTCACATTTTTAGTATCAAAGTAGATAGCATCTGATTTAATGACATTTGCTAATAAAATAAGGGCTTTAATCTGAAAATTATTTTTCTTGCTGGCTTTCCATACTTTTAAAAGCAAACCTGGGCTCTTTGAAGTGCAGCAAACAGTTTTATTATCAACCTACTGCATATCCCATTCCATATTGACAAAATCTATCTTGGATCTGCAAATAAATGAGTGGTTTTGAGACCTAAATGGCTTTTTATTTATGTTTAGGAGTGAACAAAATGGGGTTTGTGATAGAAACACATTCTCATCTTTAGAAGTGGGGGAGCTGCCTTTGTGCTGCAATACTACTCAGAGCATAGGATCATATTTAATAAAGAGATATTTAGTTGCTATTGGAAAAGGATTGGTGCAGGAAGATGTAAAAGCTACTTAGATATTTCCATAGAACTTTTGCATAAATCTTGTATCCATAACCTGATCTAGTGACATAAATATTAGCAGCTTGTTTCTATTTCACCTGCTGTAGAACCACTGCTGTCCTACAGCAATAACCAGCAAGGGAATAGAGCTATTTGCTGCTGTCATAAATAAGACGGGGTGTCACAGCTGTTTTCATTTGACTGAGCAGTAATGGAGTTAATTATACTTCCAGTCTCTTTGTTTTTGATCTCTGTTTCCAAAGTCATCTAAGCTTCTTGAATTCCTGCAATTTTTTTAACCCTTTTCTACTCACCTGGGTTAAGCATTTTCTCTCATTTGGAGGGCATTCCATTGTCATAATACTTTCTGGATTTTATCCATACTTTTATTATTAGTTACATTTTATTATTATATGAAAACCACTACAAAAAATAAATGCCTTTATACTGAACCACATAACAGAGCATGGTTTGTCTTGAAGACCAGACACGTAGACTTACATTTTATTAGAAAATAAATCTGTTTTCCTCCCTAACAATTCATATAGCTTGCTTTAACAACAACATAATAAAGCTATACTTTGATCCAGTTAACTGTATGGCTAAAAGAATGCATGCAATTAGGGAAGTCAAAAGGACAGACAGACTTGCACAAATAGGGAAAAGTCAATTCATACTTAGGAACACCAATCCATAAAGCTGCTACACAGTGGTATGTGGGGCAAAACATGTTGTATGAAAACCTCTTGCATTTTTGTTTGGTTCCCCCTTTTTCTTCTTTTAATTTTAAAATATAACATTAGTAATCAAGAATAAAGTGAAATCTTTGTTTATAGGCTCTAATGGCAGTATCTTGAATGTGGGGCCAAGTTTTGCTCTGAGAATTTAGTAAGTCTGTAGTCACACAAAGAAATACTGATACTGAAATGTCTGTGATGGAGGTTCTGATTTTGAGCCAGCTTTATAAAGTTACATTTTTATAGTTTGTGGGAGCCGGGCACTGATTCTGTATGACAATCACACTGGACAACTATCTGCATATCTCCAGGCTTGCAAATATGTTTTGTGCCTCCAGTGATTTGCAAGGAAGTGACAAAATGAAATGTGAGAGCAGCAAGTACTTCCACTATAATTCTCTAATATAAATAGTGTATAATTTTTAAGTCTCAGAAATACCCTTGAGATAGTGAGCAAGGAGGTAGCTTTAAGTCAGACTTAAATATGATTGCTAATACACACCTAAAAATTCGAAGTTACTTGAATGGAGTCTGACAAAAAACAGTCAGTGATATGTGCGAGCATATAAAGTCTGTGATAAGTAGCCTTGCTCTTAGTGTATTTACCTAGTTCTCAAATCCAGTTGCCATACTGTGATTGTAGCATTACCGGATTTGGGATTGTGTATTATTTGATCCTATTGTTTACTCTTTTGACAAATAATTAAGAGAGCAGACAGGATGATGAATTCCTTTGAAGGGACTGCTCAGGAGTGCATTCATTGAGATGTTGCGTATCTGATCAGAGCTCTTGTGGATGGGCAGTGGCAGTGACACCATCAAATGTCCTCATAGATGACAAAACCAGCTTTGGGAGGGGGGTTGTTGTTCTTTAATAACCTGATACTAGTTCAACTGAGAAGTCAAAGTTTTGTTTTGCTGCTGCCAAAACCTTCAATCAGCCCCACACATGCCCATTACTCCCCAAATATGGCTATACATGATGATGGAAGCTTGGTGTAAATTATAGGATGGTGGCAAGAAGTTTACCCTTTGCTGAAAGTCAGGGAGGAAGTTGGGTTGGTTGGTTACTTTGTTTTAGTTTAGTTTAGTTTTGTTTTGTTTTTTAAACCAGGCTAAATTTAAAATCCAGTTTCCAGTGTGAGGTGGCTAAAAACTCTGGTCTCAATAACAGATTTAGCCAAGCTCCAGCTTTTGCTACAGAAGGTCAAATCTTTCACTCTGAAGTCTTTCAGACTCTGAACCCAGTTTGCATATTGAGCTCTCAGAACTATTTTCAACTACCAAGGGCATCTGAGCATGAAGAACACGTTTCTTTATGTCTTTAGTTACAAATTGGCACACAGATGGGCTGCAGTAGCATGATGGGGAGGGGGCTCACATCTTGAATCCGCTCTGTTTATTACCCAAGAAGTTTTGATCAAGTTTATGGTGTTAAAGACTCCAACATATCAACTCCATTGAAGAACAGGACAAGCTATTGTAAATATGAACCATCAAAGCATTAGCCATTTCAATGAAATGAAGCAAATCAATTGTTTTTTATAAAGGTGCCTTTCAGATCTCCTTTTTCAGGTTCTGAGATCCCTTATCAAGTTCAGCATTATTAAATGTTGGACTACGGACTGCAAGAGTAGTTTTTTAGGACTTCTAAAGGGTCACTTTGCTGCTAACATGCTTGTCTCTGCATTTATTTTGCTTGACCTAAACAGAGTTACTCACACACATGCAAATATGCATAAACCATAATTAATTCTGCTGCATATAATACTTGCTTGAGCCTTAATTCGGCAAAGTATTTGAGGACTTAAAGAAAATTAAAGATATGTTTAAATGCTTTTGTAAGATGGGATTAATATTTACAGTGAAATGCATGCATCAAAGTGATCTGGTTAGGATTCTTGCTGGTTTTCTGCAAGAAAGAATTACTGTCTATACTGGGGGAACAGATTTTTTCTTTGCAGTACATCATATGCTCACCTATGTAGACAGCTTTATCTCCAGATGAGAGGGATAGTTTCTGGTTTTGGGTGTTCATTAGCTTCTGGAGGGATGCTGCAGAAATGCTGTGTCCGTGTTCTCTGTACTGGGGTAATACTGTTTGTGTATACAGGATGGAGAATACTCCATTCCTACTGCCCTTTCTCTCCTCAGAGCAATGGAATTAAAAATGGAAACTTGTTAATGTTGCATATGTAGCTTTTGTCCTAATAATTTTAGATAATTTCTGCAGAAGAAATTTCCAGTGAAATGTAAGAATTCCTTAACTTCAAGCATGAGATGTCCATCTCGAAGCACATGCTTAAATATAAGTAGGAGATTAAATGCCTTCATAGGCTGGGGTCAGTGTTTCCAGCATTTCCACTCTGCTTGTAATCAAAGACGCCTGACATTGCTTTAGCATATGCTTTCTTTATCATGCTAAAGCACTGAGCTGCCATGTTTCAGAGAAACAAAAGCCTAGAATAAATTATCATCTTCTAGTAAAAAATAGAAATTCCTCTTCAGAATTACACTGGCTCAGCTCTATTATGCCTAATATACTTTCCAACACTAGTGACAGGTTTAAGATCTGGTATTTGTGATACTTAAGAGCTAAAACCATATGATTTATACCTCTGGAAAGGCTCTATTTCTAGCTTTCTAATGGGACAAACAGAAGTTGCACCTAGCCCAGGAATGTCCAGAGTCATTGCAGCTTAAGGCTGTGATGTGCTTTTAAGTGCAAAAGTAATTCTGGGTCACTTTAAAACATGATTTTAAATAAGAATTATACCTTTACCAATTTAAAACTGAACATGGGAACAATTTAGTAAGGTGGATTTTTTTTGGACACAGTCTCTGTAATATCATACATGCCTAGTTTTCAAAGCATGCAGTAAAACAGAGCTTACTGTAAACTGCTTGATTGCTTTACTTTCTCCCCAGGCTCAGCTCAGTAAACTAACAATGTTATAAAGTTGGTGAGAGAGGAGACCTTTTTTGTGCCCCAGTGATTGAATAATTCCAATTTTTTCCCTTTCATGTGAACCTAATCCTGCTTTCCAGATTGATATTCCTATAATCAGTCAGGAAGGAGGATAAGCTGGGTCTGTTTTCTCTGACTTCTTTTGGGCAAAATCACCTTTGAAAGAGGAAATTCTCTTCCCCAGTTTTAAACTGTGTACTAGAATAGCGAGCATCTCGCTAAAAGAGGTAATAGTAGTGCTATTCTAACATAAACATAAATCTAGTTTTTCCTACAAATTAAAGCTTCAAAAATTATGAATGTATTCTTGCTGAATACTGATATCCTCTTATTCTTCCCCCACATTTTTCCTTTCTCTTTATAACTCTCTAAATTATAAGGGAATTAAAAGTCCATTAGATAGTATACATTACCATATGCTATTATGGTTCTAGCTAGTAAGCGTGGGCAGAATCTCCTGTGTGATCTGATTTTTTCCATTACTGTGCTTTGAAGGCAAAACATAAAATTGTTTAATATGTTTTGCTGTTTTGCTATTAAAAAACCCCAACATACTAAACTTCTGAGATATGGCATGTGACCTAAAATAGGTAGAGAAAATGTATATTTCTAAATCATGGTCCACACAAAAAGCCTGGTTCATCCCATGCAATGTCATGACTACAATATCAAGTGTTTCCAGACCATGTCTATAGGATACCTTCTCCCAAAGAAGTCTTAATTTTTAGGTAGAGATAGTTGCCACATGTTTGAAATAAAAAATAATTATTTTTACTCGCATTGTTTTTACTTCCTACCTGCCTTGAGTCTGACAGATAAGCCTCTAGGAGCCTGTGTCTTCTTACGTCCTTGTCCAAGTTGGTTGCCCTTGCTATATCCTAATTTAACTACATGCGATGGCCTATCTACCTCATGCGATGGAAATCAGACATTATATTTAATAATAATTATAAAGAGAGGTTTTGTCAAATTTGTGATGTGTTTAATTGGAAACTACGACTCCTATACAAAATATCACGTGGTAATGCTATGTTTTTCTACCAGTTTTAAACACTTTTCTCCTCACACTACCACAGATTTTGTGGGAAATACCAGACACAAATCTTCACAGTCAAAGAAATTTCCTTACAGTTGCCTTCTTTATTATTATTGATAGCAGATTTATATCTGTGACCAGGGAAGTAGTCATCTCAATGCAATCATAGATGAGTTTAAATTAAACATAAAGTTTAAGAAAATTCTGGCTAAATGTCATCAAGATCCATCATACCAAGCTGTCTGAGAGGGTAAAGGGCATGCTGTGAGCTAGATGAAGGGCAATAGCAGAACCAGAGTCCACATGCTCCAGCACTATGGTTACGGGTGCTTGGGGACAGCCAGAAGAGCCATCTGGGAAGGAGCAGGAGCCTGTAGCTCTGAAGTAAGGGATGGTTGCTCTTCTTGAGTGACTAACTCCTTCCCTGTCCTTCCCTCTGTCTGTACTCCGGGTTGCTGCTGCTGCTCTTACCTGAGCCTTTACACACTCCCTAATCTCTGCCTAGGAGGAGCTCTGCGTGCATCTGCTCCATTCTTTCCCCCTTTCCCTGTTATCCAGAGTTGTGGTGTCCTGAGCAGAGGGTAAATTTTTTTCCTCCTCAGAATCCAGCTCAGATTTACAGCTCTCATTTCTGTATTAACTGTAAAAGGAAAACAGTATATTTAAAATCAATGCTTAAATGTGAATCAAAATTTAATATATGGAATACAGGGAATATTTATAGCTGTTTTGTTTGCATTTGGGGATAAAAATAGCCTTTTCATAAAAAACTCAGTGCTGACCCAAATTCCGTTGTTTCCCTGCAACACATACATTAAGCAGTCCTAAGTGGATAATGGGAAAGAAAAATAATAAGGATAACGATAGGTTACAGAAACAATTAGGCAAGGAATAACACATGACAGGTAATCCAGTCATAAATTTATAGGCTTGCTGCTCTCTCCTCAGGAGCCCTGTGAGACACAGGGCCAAAGGCCAAATACATTCCCAAGGAATGTGTACTGAATCACACGCCTGCGGACTGCATGTTATTATTAGAACTGTAAAATGTTATTGCTGATTTTTATATATCACACTGTGTGGTTAATTTAAAAATGTGGCTGGGCAATTTATTGTGTGTTTGGGATGTCTATTTCTAATACCGTTTTCTTTGATTATTTTAAAATGTGATGTTAGATTTAATTCTTTTTAAATGTATTTTTAAACCACAAGAGGACTGTCAATGAGGCTTAGAAAGCTCTCGGTACCTCAGCTTTGTTCTGGCATTTTGGCTTCATGCTCATCCGCTGAACAGTAAATGTTTGTTTTCAGGCTTATTTTTCCCAACCCTGCAGCCTTCTTTTTCCTGAAGTTGAACCAGTGCTGGTTAAGGAAATAGAGTACAAGCAGTTTAAAAGTAGCAATGAGAGCAGTGAGCTGACACACAGAGCTGTGCCTCTCTTTTACAGACACGATGCTCACCCCTTAACCCATCTTACCTGCACCAGCTCAAAGGAGCCCTGGGTTATAAACTTTATACTGGGATACTTAAAATTTCCTCTTGAATGTTGCTGGCAAATGAGAAGTGGACAAATATATTTTGTGCTACCCAGGGCTTTCAGTCCAGAAATCAGAGTTTCACCGTGTTTTCAGGGAGGATAATAGCTTTTTCTCCCACCTTTGAATTGCTGCAGGATGTCTGCATCTGAAAGCTTTTATAGAAGCAGAAAAGCTGTTTTGGATTGCTAAAAGAAGCAGCTCTGATGAATTACTTAAAATATACCTTAAAAAGTAAGACCCACCCTCCTCCTGCTGTTCTAGGGAGTAATTCTGAGATATAATAAAATAGCTGTAATATACATGTTTTGTTATTTCAAACAGTGAAATGAAATAAGCTGAAGTCCAGGACAATGGCTTTGTGTTTATCTCCTTTGCACCTATGTAAATCAGGAGAAACCCTGAAAGTTGTAGTGCAGAAGAGTTGGTTTTAGAGTGTCTGGTGTTTCTCTGAGAGCAGAAGCTCCTATTTCCCATCTCCTGCAGGTCCATGCTATTTTGCATCCATCTGTGGGAGTCACAAAGACTTTTGGGTTTGGGTTTTTTTAAAGAAAACTCAAATATTTAAAGGAACTGATAAAGGTGTTTGGGGAGGGGAACAAATAAAGATCTAAATATTAAAAAGAGATTAACTTGACCTGAACCTGCATGTACGGAGCAGGTAAGGTGTAGGCTGACTCATTTATGGACACCCCCCAATCTCTACATATAATTATACATAAGATAAATCTTAGTATGCTTATTTTTTACAGTAATTATTTTTTTTACAATAATGTTATTTACTTACTGTAAAAAACATTCAAGCTGAATACTGTCACTTTTCTCACTTATTCCTCCTTCTTTACTCTTTTGTGCATCAGTGCACTACACTTAACATACCTTGTCATCAAAAAAACAATTTCA
>NW_026900631.1:1702500-1740000 GCF_033783945.1 Neopsephotus bourkii
TTGTTAGAACAGAAGCATAGTGCCAAAAGAGGCCTCAGGTATTTAGGCATCATATTAAAGCTCTGAGGTGTATGTCAGAGCCATTTGCTGTCATTTCTGGGAGAGACCAGCAGTGGCTTCTGGCTGTTGTGGCAGGGCACTGAAGCTGCATCACTTGGAACAAAAATTATTTTCCTACATAAATCTACAAGTAGAAATTCAGTAGAGATTCAGTAGAAAGCTTTGGTTTATTTGAAAAGTAAGGTTTAGGAAACTTTATCAATAAACATTTTCTGCATTGGGGCTGTAAAAGAGGGGGTAAGCAGGGTGATGGTGCAAGCCTATGATGGATAGATGCAGTATGTCAGCATCCTTCTACCAGGAGCCAGTGTGCTGGAGGTACTTGTTTAGAGAGCTTGTAGTGTAGCAGGCTTCCATATTATACACCTTTGCATATGCATATTTTAGACAAAGAAAAGATATTCAGGGAAGTCTGCAAAGGATGAGCAAAAGAAACTATGTGAGACACGATAGCAGACCTACCAAACATTTTAAGGTATTTTCAAACAGAATTATTAAAAGCTAATTTATTCAGCCTATTTAGACTATGGCCCCTTTTCTGAAAGAATTATTTTTTGCTTGTGTTTTAACACATGGTAAAGCCAAACAGAAGTGACTTTTCTATCATGCAGGATAACCAGAAGAATCAGAAGTGCTTGACACCCAAGTACCCTAACAGTTGGTACACTGTAACTGTCAGCATGAAATCGAGTGCAAAATTGCAGGATCTGGAGTCCTTCCTAATACTATGTGCTCTGTCAAGTAGAAGTAAAGGACATTGACCAGAAAAATGATGCAAAACTTTTCCAGGGGCAATCTGCAGAAACTCCGTTTCACCTGTACAAGAACTGTATTCTTACTCTGCACACTGAGTTGCCATCTTAGGAAAGACTCATCACTATCTATGCCTCACAACTTGCACAGAAATCTAGTAAAAAATCAGAAGGAAAGACCTGGTAATTTCCTTTTCAGTTTGGTTTTCCCAAACTGAAAAAGTGAGACAGTCTGTTATGAGAACTTCCTACTGTCATAAGGGGTAAGTGTGTGATAGGACTTTCTATTACCTGAGCAAAATTTTGAAGCTATTTCACAGGACATGAAAGGACTTGTACCTTCTTGCTTCCAGTGCAAGGACTTGAAGAATAAGTGTTAGCACTACTGTCCTCTAAATAGGTATGTGTGTGAGGTTCATGTATTTTGATATCGCTCTCTATAAAAAAAATCTTCTACTTGGTTTTGCTTGAGGTGAATGAAAACTTAGGCAACAAGTTGCCCCAGGAGGAATGTATTGTTGTTACATTTTAAAGGAAGAAGGAATGGCAAGTAGGGAAGTTGAATTTCTTTAGAGTAAATTATACTCATGAACAAAAAGGACTTCTGCCATAGTGTATATTTAGAAATAATAAAATATTCTGTCTTTCAATAGGATGTTTTTTTTTCTGTTAGAATGACAATGTCATAGCTTTGCCACCCAAATAATTGTACTGCATCAAAGGTAGTGGCATCCTTTACAAGTATGTACACCAGGAGTTATCTTGATTCAGCAAGACATTAATGACTTCAGTCAAGCAACATGAAGTTTGGAGAAGTAGAGGTGGTACAGGAGAATTATTCATGTTGCCTGCATACTAATTAGAGAATAAGCCAGGCTTCAATGTTGTATCAGACTTTAACCAAGTAAGCTCCAAGAAATGGTTTACTGTCTCATCTTTCTGTTGATACTAAGTTATATTTGAAAAACTAATAGATTGGCCATGTCCTTCCCAAAGTGTTTGATTTAAAGTTCAAGCTTTTTTAAGTACTATATATTGCCATTAGGGTAAAATATTGGGTAGTACTATCTCCTGGACACCATATTTTTAAGAATATGTTTCATGCCTCATTTACCAGAAATGTATTGAGATTTTCCTGAGCCAACATTCAAAGAATAACTTGACATTTTTCATAGCAAAATGCCATGGTTCTATCTTTCCCTTTTAATTCCTTTGCTGCCCTGAACTGCTATTTTGAATTACTTTTTGTTTGCTTGTTTACCGTCTAAAGCTCAAATAGAATATGTTTGTGTATTGCATATAAAACATGTAAGAAGTTATTAGATTTCCAAAGATAAAATAGTGTCATAGAATGTGTAAGAGCAAAAGCAAGTTAAGCTGAATAATATAGTATATGCACCAATCACAAACATGCACATATATAAACATAGCAAAGGTGTGGAGATGGCTTGGTCCAGTCTCATGCGAAGCGGGACAGCTATTGGACAGAGATTGTGAGTTACCAGGTATTACCTGGTGGCTGTTGGCTCTTGGGAAGCTCTTGATATGTAAAAGCTGACAAAGGGATCAGCAAGCAAAGCACAGTTTTAGTACATGGTGCCAGAGCGGCCTAAACCATGGGTATGATTCCTGCTGGGGTGTAATTTCTATGTAGTAAAGGTAAGTGGGGTAGAGGAAGCATCTTTTGAATTTAAAAAGAAATAAGTTCTACCAGAAATCATATTGTCAGTGTCTCAGTACTGATTGATGTAAGTCGTGTCATTCTCACTGCATCCTTCACTCTGAAGGTCTAGCTTGTCCCTGACTGGTTAAAAAGTCCTGCAGAAGCTGCTGTAAGATGGATGTGTTCAGATCATCGCTGTAGAATGGCAGATTTACATGCTTAGTCCCTTCTACTCAGTGAATGTGCTGTCTGAGATAGTTCAGAATGCCAAAATGTAAGATGGTGTGTTTAAGCCTCAGTGCTGAAGCAGTATCACCTTGTTTACTACCATAAGATTGCCTTCTAATAGCTCTGCACAGCCTCTCTTGCTGCCCTAGTGCTCCCAATGTTTTTTAACAATTCTGTCAACCTCCTGAAGTTTTCTCTCTGTATCCTGTTAAGCATTTATCTTCCTGTGTTGCTCCATGCTCTCATTACATAGCAGATTTCTCGTCCACTCCATCCTCTACAGCAGGAAGTCAGAGAAGATGGGGAGCAGAAGAGAGCCTTCATTATGCCTTATTGGAAGTATATAATGAAAACTTTTAAGGCACAATTCAGTAAAAGAAATTCAGAGTGTAATGTGTATCAGAATTTGTTTTTTGATATGGTTATTAAGGATGTCTATTAATGCTTTTTAAGATCTTATATTCCACTATAGTTGCATTGATTTTGGCAGGGTCATGCAAACAAGGCAAAGTTCTCTGCTCTCTTCCCATTTCTGCAGGACTAATAAGAAAAATCCAGAACAGAAGATTGTCAGGTAACTTTATTTCCATGAAATCTGAATATTTATACTCAAGTCTGCAGTTACTAAGAACACTGACTCCACAGTTCAGGAACAGAGATGGAGATCCAAAAATCTCTTTATCGTGGGATGAACTGTAAAGCAATAAATCACACATCATAACCTATCACAAACAGCAAACAAGGAATAAACAGGGATAAGCATTACAGATAAAGGAAGGATCAAGGGTTAATTCAGGTTCACAGAGGGCTTTGGATCTGAACTAAAAATATATCTGTTAAATGCAAATAGAGAAAAACTGATGGGCATTTGCATGATTGACAGCCTTTTGAAACAGAAGTGTTGCTATAATTAAGCAATAATGTATGAGTGAGTGTACATTATGACAAATTGGAAGCTTGGTTGATTAGATTGAGCATATAAACTGTCAGTATAATTATCACATTTTAATCATTTTTCTCCATTTTTTATAACAGCATTGTCTTCAGCCTCATTTGGTACTTATTAGATTGATATTCTAAGAGGAATTGTACAACATAAAACATGTCCTTTAACAGGATGAACTTCAGATAAGACTTTAGGTATGTCTATAAAAATTTATAATGATGGCTGTTGTGTCACAACTTTTTGCCACATCTTATGTGTCAAATAATGTTGGTTTAGAGCTTTATCATGATAAAATATTATAAACTGAATGTAGTTTGTCTCACTAAGTACTTGCATACTCACTGTGTATTTTAGAAAAACATCTCATTGTTACTGTTGAATAATGACTTAATGATGCATCTTGCAGTGATTAACAAGATGCTGAGTCAGTCAGTGTGGGAGTAAGGTTGTTTTTCTGTTTTCATGCAACTGCGCAGAAAAGTATGTAAGTTTTTCAACAAGAAAAATGTTCTTTGCTAACAACCAGGAAACAGCAACACTTTAACCAGATTGAAAGGGTTAATTTTATACCAGCCACCTTTCTAAAATGTAAACCACTGAAGGAGTAGCATGCCCCTGAAATTTCAGTATAATAAAGAAAACAGGTTCTTAACATAGTCATGCTCTTACAGTTTTAGCCTATCTCAAATTAGATCTAAGCAGCTCCTCACCAATGTTGAAATGTTAAGTGTTAAAACACAGATCTGTGGAAAAAACCTCTCCAGGTGAAAGGCTTTCACCATTTCTGAAACTTGGCCTTGAGCAAGATGCTTATCTGCTGCTCAGATTAGTGGCCTGTTGGGAAGCAGAGATTAGTAGGTCATTGGGAAATAGAGATGTGCTCTGCAGGGATTATTGGAAAATTAACATGATCTAGGTCTCAGTTTACTACTCTTAAAATTCACCTTGTGTAGCCTACTCAAGGCTTTGCAGCTCCTGTAAAGAGAGAAGCATAAGTTGTATGTGGCCTTTCTGGCCAATGGTGAATTTCCTTCTTAAGAGCAAATGTCAGTCGACAGTACAATTCTTTAGCGAGGAATCACACAGAACTAATCACATCATCTTAATTGTTCTCAGTTTACTTAAAAATAACAGTAGAAATGGTTTCAATCCTCTTTCCTATGAAAATTTTAAAAAAGAATGTCTTGCAAAAAAGATCCAGGCAAAACTAAGTATATTCCAGAAATTATTCCTTTCTTTTTCTCTGAAGTATACGATATATTGAAAACATTATCTCTTGTGGGTAATTTGTAATATTGATGGTGAAAACTCAGATACCAAAATCCTCACTAGTTGCTTATTCCTAGAAATGGAAAATTGCCAAACATTCCTACTGGAATATTGGGGATAGTTTGCTTTGCCTGTATTTATTTCCTTTCCTTGGCTTTCCACAATTTTTCTTTGGAGTTTATGCTAGAAATATTCTCAAAAATGTGTATATTGTAGGGTAAATTTGAAGAATATTTGCAGACAGTTATTTTGAATTCAGAGGTGCAAAGGTTCATTTAATAAATCAAATTTTAGTACAGAATTTTCTTGATCCTTTGAAAATTTACCTTATGACCTCAGTTTTTAACTTTGCAGTCATCCAACAAAAAATTCAGCATTTCAATAGTCTTCACTAAGTTCAAGGTGAAGATGTTATTTCAAGTCTTGGATATTGCTGTCTGTGCAGAATAATCATGTGCAATTCCTAATTCTTCTGCTATTATTCTAATAACCCAATTATCAGTAAAATGCATAAAAGCAAAATTTTAGCATTGATTTTTCCCTTGATTTTCTCAATAGCTTTCACAAACCTGAACTTAACATGCTTTTTGTCATAATTGTAAGGGTTTGATGTTGGATCTTACTAGGTTTATTTAGTGTTTCAAAAGACTCAGTGAAGCCCCTTCCATGAACTTATCAAAGAGCCTCATTATGGTATGAAAATTATGAGTAAATGGCCAGGTCTTAGCTGGAAAACAACTCAACAATAGAGTATCTCAAAGTTCAGTGTATTAATGTCACTGTTGGTCAAGAGATTTGCTCTGCTAAGAGGCTCAAAGATGTAGATGACCAGCAAAGTGGGAAAGCTTGCTGATTGAATACATTAGTTAGCTTTGTGGAGCTAAGGAATTCTTCCAGGTAGAGTTTTGTATGATAGAATTCAGCATGGGACAAATAAAAGTCACCTACCCTGCCGTAACAGGCTCTTCAGTTGTGTTTTTGCATTGCCTTAAGATCACTGCATGGTGACCTCAAGATCATGACAGCAAAAGTGCACTGAAGATCAGCAGTCCAGAGGAGTACCATGAGGTTGATCAGGGGCTAGAGCACTTCCCCTAGGAAGACAGGCTGAGAACATTGTGACTGTTCATCTTGGAGGTGAGAAGCTGCATGAAGACCTCGTGGCAGCCTTCCGGTATCTGAAGGGGGCCTATAAGGATGCTGGAGAGGGACACTTCATTAGGGACTGTAGTGACAGGACAAGGGGGAATGGTTTCAAACTTAAACAGGGGAGTTTTAGGTTAGGAAGATATAAGGAAGAAGTTCTTTATTGTGAGAATGGTGAAACACAGGTTGCACAGGGAAGCTGTGGCTGTCCCATCCCTGGTGGTGTTCAAGGCCAGGTTGGACAGAGCCTTGGGTAACATGGTCTAATGCAAGGTGCCCCTGTCCATGTCAGGGGTTGGAACTGGATGATCTTAAGATCCTTTCCAACCCAAACCATTCTATGATTCTGAATGTTGTGTTTCAACATTACCAGTTCTGCTGAGGAAATAGATCTGAAGTTGAGTTCATGGGTGTACACAGCTGACAGGAGCAAATGAGCTTCTGGGGCTCTGCACTACAGCAAGATGACTGTGTGGCATCCTGACGAGCTGGATGGCATCAGCCACCGAGAAGCATGGGCAGAGCAAAATTACACCTGCTTATATGCATTTATATAGACTTCCCAGCCAAATCACACCAGTGTTCTCAAGGACACTTTCTCCCAAACACTGGCAAGTGCCATGGAAAGAGTTATCTGAACCTGTTAGACAATGCTGCAATAGGAAGTGGCACTTGGGTATCTGTGCTGGGACAGGTAAAAAGCAAAAGGAAAACTTAGTTTTCAAATGTCAGAGGGCTGATTTCCTCCCTGGTGAAAGCAGGCTCTCTGTATTGCATAAATCATACCTATATCATAGTGCCAGCTTTGGACCACCAAAGCAGAGAATGTGACAGAAATACCATAACCTGAAAAAACTTTCAGGTTTGTTTTGGCAAAAAAACCTAAAAACAGAGGCTTAGATATCCTCTTCTGTTAAGGACTCTTCTTTTAAGGACTCTGCTTCTAACACCTTTTGTGGTGTTAGATGATAAATTTACTTTCCCTTTTGTTTCATACCAGTGTGTATTCCATAGCATTAATTTATTCCTCAAGGTCTGATAACATCATTTCTGTGCCCATTGTCATCAAAATGTCTATCTAGGTGATGTGTAGAAATGATAACAAGGTTGGACTATTCTTCTGTGCTTGATGCCTATTCAACAAAACAGCCTGCAAAGCATTCTCCTATTCCTCTATTGTCCAGTTTGCTGGAAAAACCTGAAATAATTTTCTGTCCTGTAAAAAAATTAAATAATTTTGTGAATTTAGACATCAGAAAAATGCTAACTTTGAAAAATAGTGAACAACTTTTGGGGGGTTTTATTGTATGTCTTCCACATCAACATCTTTTCTTCTTGAGATTGCCTAATACTGTTTGTTATGATCCTTTTCCACTTCACTTATCTACTTCATAACTTTTAGCAGAGACTCCTGCTAGAGAAAAATATTTTGCCCTTGATAAAATCCTGGAGATCTCTACAGAAGAATCTCACATTTGCATACCTGGGTGTCAGTGATTGAAATCTGGAGCAAAGATGGCCTTTTTGTAGGGGTTGTGCTCCTGTTGTTAAAGTGAGCTGAGCTGTGAGCCTTTCAAAACAGCAATAAAAAAACCCTTTTTAACACACAGTGCAGGTTTTAAAAACCTAACACCAAAATCCCCCTGCTGATGCGGCCACTCTGAGTAAGACTGAATAAAAAGCCAAGCCAGACTTTTCCTTCAGTAGTATCTTCGAGTTGCTAAGGGAAGGTTTAGTTCTGGCATTGCCAAACTTTGCAGCTTATTTGGGTTTGAGTTTTCATTATGGAGATCATGTAAAAAGTGCTAGTTTAGACTTACTCAAGAGATTTGCCCTCTGGTTACAGTTAAGTGAGGAGCTTAACTTCAAGCTGCTGTTTCCTTGAACCTGAAGTATGACTGAAACCATTCACATGCATCATGTTCATGTACTGTGTTCAATTAGGACTTTTGTCCTGCAGAGCTCAGACAAACCCACACTTCTCATGTTCACTGCTGCAATCATATTTTTTCTGTTCCTGAAGGAAACTTGTATTTTATTGCAGAGCTCTATTTTTGCAGTCTACTTGGATTAGCCAGTTTGTAAACCATCAGAAATTATCTGTCTTGATCAATGGCTTCATAAGGAGAAATATGTCTAACTAAACTGAAATTAAATATGAGTTTATTATATATATACACACAGAAGGAATGAGAATAGCTTTGTTTAAAGTTCAAAAATTCACTAGGGCTTTTTACACATGGGTTTGAAGCATTTACCTGTCTCGTCTTCTATATCTGCACATGGAATAGATCGTTCTAGACAAAGGATTTATTATCACTGTATATTGTACAGAAGTAGAATTTGTCATTTGTAAGTGTATGGACACAAAATGTATACATTACACAAATATTTGGGAGTTGTGCATATTTTCTGCACTTTTATGTTTGAAAGCCATTTTTTTTCTGCCCATTTCTAATTATCTGCCCATTTGTAATTACAGATTTAGGAAGCAGAATTCCATTTTCTGAACACCTGCTATTTTTCACTAGAACTAAGTCACTGACAAGTTCTCTTTTCAAAGCAGTTTTATATGTACTTGTACAACATTATTCCACAGATTTGCTATTGAAATGAAATACTGCAGTGACCTTTTTAATTCCCCTGACTTTTTACAATCTTTGAAATTTAGCACAACAGCAGGAGTTTAATCATAGTCATTGATGTAAAAGACAAAATAAGGCACCTCTACGTTCAGATAGAGATATGACCTCAAAGGTGCAGAGCCTTCAGACACTCACTGGAGATCCCCAAGGACAATTACAGTGATCTCACTTGTGATCTTCCTGTAATCTCTGACTTTGCCTTGTGATAGCACTAGCAGAAATTTTGCACTTACATGGCATGCTGGAATATTTTGCTGTCTGAACACTGTTGTTTTCATGTCAAAGGATAATATCATATTTATTTTATCTCCCGGTTCCAGCTTATGTTCGCTTCACAACAGTTCCCAGATGTGAAGTTCCAAGGTCTTTGATTCTCTCACTGCTGCGAGCTCCAAAGCTTTGGTTTCATGCTTGTCCTTTTATTTCTGCCACGGTATGAAACTTTAGCCACAAAACAACCTAAACTACTCAACTGCTGGCAGTTGTCTGTTCTATCAGTGGGTTTGTCACTTGTATTGATTGATGCCAGGTGGACCAAAGGAAGGCTTTAAAATATCCCAGCAAGTTTATCTGCTGTCCCAGAGTGACAGGGTAGATCAGCTCTCTTAAATCCTCTTCCCACGCAGCAACCATGATGGGGTGACTGATGAAGAATCCCATCAGCTCTGAGCTGTTTTCAGTGTCAAGCTGGAGCAGAGGAGCGGTACATGATCTCTTTATAAATGTTTTTGACAGCTTAACAGTTAAAAGTACGGTGCAGGTGCTTTACTGCCTGTGTGCTCACACATAAATGTTCTCAGGACAAGACTGTGAGCAATACTACACCAAGAGACTCCTTTGTAAGCACTTACAAAGATAAAACCTGCTGCTTTTCTTTCACAAACTGTGTTGTCAATGCAAAATATCATTGTAAATGCTTTTAAAATCACACTTTTTAGAGTTTATTTGAACCAGCTGACTAGAGCTAGAGCAAAGGACTAGTATCAAGGGTTAATATCTGACCCCTTAAACTTGGTTTGTGAATACTACCATTGTCTTATTTGTAGGAAGATCAGCGCTGGTTGGTCCGTTCTGTTGTGAGGCTTTTTGATGGCCTCTGTGAATGAGTTAGTACTGAAGTTCAGTAACTGAACTGTGGTTCAGTTAATCAAAGGAAGAGACAAAACCTGTCATTGTGAGCTGGCAGCCACAGCAGAAAAAATCAGTCTTGAGGCATGGTGGCTCCTGACACTTCTAAGCAGACAAAGAGTTGCACTGATACTGTTCCTGATGTAACTGTTTTGTTGAAGGAGACTCTGATTGTTTGGGAAATGATTCAAACATCAGTCATGAGCATTAAATTCAACAATTTAAGAAATGCACAATAGCACTGTAAATCTTGTTGGATTTGCTTTTTGCTTGTAGCCCTCAGTAGCACAAGATTTTGGTGACTTTCAGTGTTGTTGAAGTTCATAGCAGTGTGTATGAGATTCTTAATGAAGTGGCACAAAATCTTGCTAAAGTTTTCATTTGAATTCTAGAAATGATTTTTCTTGTCCGAAATTTACAATGTGTCTTTAGATACTTTAATGATAAATGGCATAGACTGGATGCTTTCTTCGATATTTGCTCTTTAAGGATTTTACAAATGTCAAAGTTTGACTGATTTGACAAAAGGATGTTTCAAAACTGCATTGGTACTTAATTATTTTCTAAATTATATTATAAAATTTCTATTTTATTTATTTATATTTCTATTCTAGTTAGTAATTTTCTAAATGAAGAATTCATTGACAATCAATGCTTACCATTGAAGCCATGAAGTTTCTCTGAGTGTTCTTACCTGACCTAAAGTTTTCAATGAACAACTGCCAACTCTTACTAATCTGGTAGTTTTCCAGTTAAGCCACAGAGTTAAGTCTAAATAGTGAATAAATTTAAGAATCTATATTCTTAAAAGGGTTTAGCCACATTGGGTAAGTTATTAAAGTGAGGCTTTGTGGAAATCCAGCTTGCTCAACTGGTCAACTTAGTGCTAAGTGATGAACCTGCTGAGAAGTCAGATCACATGTTCAGCCAAGAATACTATTCTTAGATTAGCAAAATGAAGTCGTTTATCTGAGGACACTTGTTCTCCACAATATTTTGCTTGGCCAAAAACTACTAAAAAAATACATTAGCCTAGCAATACTTGCTGTTAAACTTGACATCCACACAGGGATCTTTAACAAGCCATTTGTGGCCCTTCATTACAAAATTTACTGCACAATACTTTATGTGCTTCCATATCCTTCACATAAAGCACTGTGCAGTAATTTCAATAAAATTTGTGTGAAGTGCTTTACAAAACTCAATCCTGGCAATGGGATTCCATCAGAAAGACTGCGTATCACAGTATTAGACTTTTATTTGGAAGGATTTTCCCTATAAATGACTAAATCATTATTCATCTGAGAGGCAACTCACTGTAAACAGTGTATTGCTTCTGGATATATCACCTGTGATCAATAGGCTCCCTTTCTGCCTCAGCACTTGTTAATATTCTATATGTGTTTGATTAAATGCTTAAAAACATTTTTAAAGTGGCAGAATTAAAAATGATGGACTCATTACCAAAAACATTCAGCTTTAATGCAACACTAGAAAACATTCACTGGTGCTATATCATCCTAGGATGTGATCTAATCACTTCTAATAACTTTGGTGAGACTGCTTTTCATTAGTATGTGTATAGGAGACACATGATCTAAGGGAACTCTAAATTTCCTGAAAGAGGTGGCACAGATGAGATCCCACCACATTATTATTGATTCTCTTAATTCAGCATCAACTAGAATCTATTTTTATTAGCTTTTATGATTACAACACTTCCTTTTGCTATTTATTTTTCATTCTTCTTTGCTTGTCTGACAAGTACCAAGTTCCAGGTTTTCCACCAAAGAGCTACTAATGCCATAAACATGCAAGATTATACAGACAGACCCAGTCTAAGGGTTTGTAACAACTACAGGTACCATTTCCATCTTTGTTTAGGAGGTGCCTGTGTTGCTGGACACCACAGGCCAGGGAGTCAAAGGTCAGTGTTGGCCAAAGTTTGCAATTTTGTGTTGTGTAGTATTATTTATTGAAAGAAGATATAAACCCTTTATTTATCTATCTTTTATCCCAGTCACCTTTGTAATGCATAGACACTGTAACCCAAACACACCTGCCAAAGAAACTTCTATGGGGGTTTATGTTGCAGTAACTGGAGATTTGGTCAGGCAGTTCCCTTGTCCCATTCACATGTTGTATCAAATCAAATTACAGGATCATGACCTCTATTTTCTACAAGACTTTAATCTCCTTCACTGCATGGGCTGCATGATGCTCGCTTAAAAAATCAGCTATTTGACATTCCTTCTATCCACCATTTTCAGAGTACAGCCCCGTGCTGTGGGTACACACAACTTCAATTTGACTTTACAAACCTGGATTAGTTTATCTTCACGTGTTCACTGTATAGTGAGGTTGTTATATCCCTGTTTAGTGGGAAGGGAAATCAAGCACTGAGGGATTTAATTTAGAAGTTTCTGATACTAAGGCCCTGATTTGTTTGGTGTACATGGTATTAAGTAACACATCACAGCTCTGAAGCTTATCCCTGTGGATTTCGGCTGAGCTATGATTGGTCAGTGATTCTACTCTCATCTGGCATCCATGGGTAAGAAACTAGCTTTACAGACCTTGCTCAGCCATATTAGAAATGCTGTTGTTGCAGAAGCAGGGACAGAAGCAGTTTTTTAAGGCAGCACTGAATGGTCTCTGTTATGAAACTATTATTTTCCTCTCTTGGAGGGCTCTTGGTGTAAGTACTTTCCCAGTTTGATTGTAAACAAGACTAAACCATACTTCATTCAGTTTGGCAAATCAGTTAAACGACTTTTCCATCACATGGCCTCTTACTGGACTTAATTAATCATATCAATGGGGAGACTGCACATCAAAATGTTATTGCTGAAGCTGGCATAAAAACCCAGCTTGGCTTTGCCTCTGAAGCTGGCATTTTAAAGAAAACAGACTCCTTTCACATTGCCAGCTCAAACAAACTCAACACCACTGCCAGAGGCAAAGAGCTTCTACCTATTATTCTTTACCCTAGCCTTCCCTCTGAACATCTGCTTTTCTGTCATGCTTTGTCCCAGTTGCCCTTACTTTACCTTCTATCCTTAAAAAAAACCTCAAAGCAAGACTAGCCTAAACTACAACACTCCTGCTGCATTCTTGTCCCAATCCATATAATTATTTCCCATATCCATTTTCTGGTTTTGCTTCTTCAGCGTTTCAGATTGAAGTGTCATGTAGATCTGTTGAACCACTGCCAGTAAGCAAAGTCGCTAGAGTACAGGATAGTCAAATTCTTAGCCCTAGTGATTGTATCCTGGTCTGGTATAGCCCAATTTCATTTGTCTAGGCCTGGAGCTGGCTCCACTGCCCTTTGAGGATGCTGTTTGCAAACCTAAAACATTTCAGTGTGCAAAGAAAGCGAATAAAAGGAAGAATCTGAGGAGACTTAATAGTCACATTAAACTGGTGTAACTTCTCAAACCTAAAGCTTGGCCAAAAGGCTGGTAATTTTTCAATAGGGGCAGCAGAATACTAAAAGCAGCCAAATACTAAAAGATTCAGGAAAAGTTGCAATGGTTGGTGTTTTCCTGTTTATCCCTTTCATGCTCCTCCTCTTCCAGCCAAACTGGGCATTAATTTCTTCTTGGTTTTCTCTTACCACTAGGAAGAGCAGCCAAGCTGAAATGAAAGAACCATATCAGAGGTAAGGACAGGTACCTACATGTCAGTAGGGGCTCTCACCCAACCTCCTCTGGGCTGTATCCCTTTAGGACACTGTAGAGACGTGGACTCTTTTGCTGTTCCCCAGATCATTGTTATTCTTAGCTCATATGATTTATCCTCTGAATGTTGAAATGCTTATTTTCAGTAATGAATATTTCAGCTACTGAGATAAACAGCTTTCATTTTACAGAATTATATACAGAGGTTGGTTGCACATGCCTCACTTTTAGGTGCTTGCCAAGTGCAAGGATGGCTGAACATTGCAGTTCAGAAGCCACGAATCAGGCCCTGAAAGTCAGGAAAATGCCTTTAAACTAATAGAATCTCAAAGAATAATCAGTGTTAGCATTATTAATTTGCTGCCCTGTTTCATAGCTGTTGGGCATTATATTTTCCCTCTGAGAGCTACTTGGAAACCAACCTGCACAGTTTTCCTTTGTTCTTGGTGTATCAGCCACACTCATTGGCTCAATTCTGTCCTGTGTTGCTGTGCAATAAAATAGCCCAAACTGCCCTTTACTAAAAGGGATGTAGCTGTTTGCCTGTTCCTGTACAGAACGTGTGTGATCATTTAAAGCACCCTCTGGAAATTTTTTTTTTTAAATAACAATAAGACATATCTTTTTTTCTCTTCTTTATTGTATAAGCACAGCACAAATATATAATACCCTTGAAGTGTTGCATAGGTCAGCCTATTCTTTATTCTCAGTGAAAGAACAGCACTTCAGTGTTACTCATTTTTATTGTACTCAAAGTGATTCTGTATACTTAACATACATAAATGGTAATGATTTTTCCTTGAGAAGCTGCATGGACAATGTACAAAGCAGCAGGGCAGATACATGTGTTTTGCTTTCTTTTAGGTTACTCTTCTTATAAACAGGATGGTATTAGAAGAGTATGTTTAATAAATAGCTTGGGTTGAGCCATCCTTAAATGTCTTTCTATTTTATTTAGAAAGAACAAGAGAGAGAAAAAGCAGGTCTGCAGGGAAGCTGAGGGACTGGATGTGGAAGAGATCTGGCACGTCATTATGTCAAGGTTTCTAGTGTTACCTAGAACATTTTTGCAGCTCAAGGGAAGAAACTTTCCAACTGGATAAAAAATAACCTTGAAAAGGCTCTAGACAAAACATACAAATTACAAGATATGAAAAGAGATAAGCAAAATAACCCCTGGCTTTTACGTCCAAAAGTGTAATGATAATATAAGCATTGTCAAAAGTGAAGCTCAGTTACACCTTGGAAATGTGTTATATATATATATATAAAAATATATATATATATTTAAAAAGTACAAATGTAAAGACCTGAATGTACTCAAGTCAGATTTGGTATCTGGCATAAAAAGCATGGTAGCAAGTATTGGGATATATCTATTTTCTATATGGCATCAGGTGTTTAAAGAATGCCAGTGTACCTGTATTTAACAAGGCAGCAACAGATCTGGAGGGCCTTTAGTCTCACTCCTTTTTGTGTAAATCTTGACACCTAATTATTAAGGAAAGAATAATTCCTGAAAAATGGGAGCAGATATAAAGAGATTGAAAAGCATCTTTTAAAGGGGTAGCGTATGTCCACCTCGTATCTGCCTTTGATTGCAAGACAAAGGAAATACCAGAGGTGTAATTCCTCTGAACTTCAGTAAAGCATCAGAAATCAGACAGTTGGGTAACAATAATAAGGAAGACTGATATTAATAGGGGTAATTGTAAGATGGGTGAAAAGTGATAACATCAGGTAATGCTGAAGAGAGGGCTGGGGGAAGATTATTAATTGAGCTTCTCTGGAAATATTCTGTGATGATCATGTGACCTATGGATGCCATTAGGTCATGCGATGCTGTAAACTTCTCCATGTTGTAGCCATGGAATATTAATCCAGAGAGGTATTTTCCACAAAAATAGAGACTTCACACCATTAATGTTCGCTCAGGAGTGATTTCATGTGGATCTTTTGGCTGTCCTGATAAAAAAAAAACCCCAAACATTAAAAAGTAAACTTATTCAGGGAAGAGCTAGCGAAGGGGTGATGAGAATGGGGACTCTGGAGAGAGGAGGCTAAAGTTGCTTTTTGCCATCGTGGATAAATGTGTATTTGGTACATGAGCAGGGAAAGGTGTAGTACTATTTTACCCAAACGTAGCTTGGAAACAACAGATAACTCTTTCAGAAATCTGGCTTGGGAAGAGTCTTTTGGTAAAAAAAAAAAAAAGTGAATAATCCACGTTTTTTGGTTACTTGTTAACAAGGATTACATCACTGTGTGCAAAGACAGAGAATGGATTTTTGAAGGTCCCTTCCTCTGTGCCACTTGCCCACACAGACCTCCACAAATCTCTGCTGAGTCAGTGCTCTTTGACGAAGACAGGAAGGAATGTTTTTTCCATGAATTTGATTGTAAAGTGACATATTGTTATGGCTCAGTAGAGAATAGAAGAAAATCCCCTTTCCCAGAATGGCACACTTGGGTCTCTCCCTCCTAATTATTTTCCTGTTCTCCAAACACTACTTGTGGGAAATGGCAGTAAGTCTCATCCCCTGTCTTCTGCTGAGGGTTGCACGAGACATTATCTGGCATTATAAAACTCATCACAATTCTGGATACATGCAATTAGTTCTCTCTTTGGCACTAAATATAGACCTGGGATGGAAAAAACACCCCAGCAAGCTGAGGCAATGAATACTGGGGAGTCCTTCAGAAGCAGGATTCCTCACATAAGTGTAGAGTGGAAATAATTAGTTTGTTACAAACTGATGAACTAATTCAGGCTGTGACTGCCGTATTTCTTTCTGGAGTGGGCTGACATTTCTTCTCTGGACCACCAGATGCCAGACTTTTACTGCAGAACTCCAGCTCTCTGCCTGCACAATGGAAAGAGATGTTTTCTACTCTTACATTTTCATTAATCCCTTCAGTTTTGCTTTCTGAGAAACGCTTGTAAGCCTTCGAAGCACAGTGCTTTGTGCTTGTTTCTGAGCATGGGCTTGTAACTCTTTAAGATCATTTGTAAACTAATTGTAGGAGCCTACTGAGAAACAGTCTCTTTGTAAACTGTTGGCTTCTCTGACCAGAAGAATTCTCTGTTTTGAGTCTCTTACCTCAAAATCATAAGGAAAACTGGGCAGTTAGAAAAAGCACTGCTGAAATGCACCAAAGGAGTATGATAGCACTTAGGAGAGAGAAGCAGCAAAATGTACTTATTCAATAGCTCAAAATCAATTGCATATGACAACTCTCTTAGGTGAACAAACAGCAATATAATTACAGCCTTTTGTCTGCAGGAGTGTTCTTAAGAGAAATGCTTATTCTCATGTTTTTTATTCAGTAATTCAAGATTTAACTTTTCCATAGTTTTCATTTCCAATATACACACATTTTATCTAATTTTTACACTTTACAAATGTACCTACTTATGTTTGATTTGCTCTAGAATTTGTTTATTGCAAAATGATGCAATTCTATTTTTCCTATTGGAATTATTAGCATTCTCATTCCTACTGCAAAATGCATTATTTTAGCAAGGTGTGCGCTGCTTTATAAAATTTAGAAATACTGAATTAATTTGTAATGAATTGATTGTTTAGTACTGAATGAAAATATTAAACTATGAATCGTCCAGATTGGGCCAAAGAGACAGTGCATTGTGCCATAAAGCAGAAGAAACGTACACAAGCACAAATACAAATCAAAGAAATACAATTTTGGTAAAAGAATAATAAAGCCCTGGAAATGCAGCACTTTACATGAACATTATTTGTTTCAAAGTTGCTTTGCATTAATTTAAGGAAATATCAGATTTTGCATGGTAGTATTATTGTGGAATTGTTTGGTTTATTTTTCATGCCCTCATCCCAGTATATATAAAACATCTTTTGATCAATGTGATGTCAATTGTTAAAGCTTCCAAAAGCAAACCTTGTAGGTAAAGAACCCCATACAAATAGATTTGAAAGAAATATATATTCTCCAGTGCGTTCTCTCCCTGTATAAAGGCAAAGAGTATGAAGTATGAATATCCGAAGACATTAATAAAAAATTCTGACAGTTAAAGCAAAGGCTTTCATTAATAATTAAAATACAAATTATGACAGAACACAATGCTTTATTCTATCATGAAATTATGTTGGTGTATAATTATGATAACACAGGTTCTCAGTTTTGCATTATTTTGTGGAAATCAAATAGAAAAAAGGCAATGCAATGTTGTTTGGGTGCCAGCAAAGAGAGCAAAGTGACATGAAATATTTAGCATAAAGGCTTCTCCAAAAGTAGATGTATTCTTGACATACAACAAAATTAAAAACATTTCCATTTTCGCAGCTCAACTATTATTAGAACTTTGAATTTAATTTCTCTCTTAGTGTGAAAAATATTAAATGCAAGAAAATATACCAGAGGAGACCCAGAGGCTTTTTTTCATCATCTTTCAGTGTAGAATAAGGATTTATTTGAACTTGACTTGATCACACATGGATAGCAGAAATCATTATTTGCTCTTGATTCAAGAAGAGTCTTTTTCTTGACATGAAAATGTCAAAAAGTTTCATAATGATAGTTTATGATGTCATTATAGTTCCTCTCTATTCTTTAAAAACAGAGCATTAAGTCATACCATTACACTCCCTTACTCTTAATCTTTCCCTTTTCCTAAAAAATTGACATATTTATCATTGATTTTCCAGCAGATACTGTACTGAATGCCCTTTTTTTAAAAGTACCTCAGTTAATCTGACCTCTCTTAATGATTACTCACATATTCTTTAGTAAGTGAATAAAACTTTTCTTTCACAGATACTAGGTACTTAATCCTCATTATTGAGAATATGCTGAAACCTTGAATCCTTGTCAAAGATTCATTTTATAATCCTGAGGTTGGTTTGCCATCAGTGATTTACGCAGGGGCTGTGCTTGCAATAATTGATTCATGCCTTACTTAAGGTCTACTGCTGTCATTAAAATGACAACACTTGCTTTTGCAATTTAGATTTACTTTTAAAAAGGCTTAATTCTCCCCTAGAAATATATGGTACTGAAAGAGAAATAATAATTTTGTGTGTGACAATAAAATGACAATAACTTATTTTTCATTCTCAAAATATTAAACTGGAAACATACATAAAACATAAGCCAGCTTTTGTGGGATTTGATGGAATTTTAACCGGCAATTGCATGAGCAATGTTTTCATATCTTTTTGCTACTCTGTCTCAGTTCAAAGAGCATTTTTAAAGGGCTTCTTTAAAAATCTGCCTTTGACAGAGTTTTACTGTATAGCCTCTATAGTTAATTCACATCTTGGATGCAATGTCCATTGATCTTAAGCTTTTGCAATACACCAGATTGTAATTCTGGGTTGTTGGTGACAACGCTACACATAAAAGCATATGTACATTTGCAGTTATTCCAGATAAAATTATACAGTCTGCATTCTAACAGTTATGAATTGTCTTTCTGAAAATCAGAATCAAATGCAAAGCATTTAACCGATTCCTCACACTGACAATGTGACATGCAGCTTTCATTTTCCTGAGTGTGTTTGATGAGGGGATTAACTAAGTGCTAAGGTACAGTAGATCCCTCTAAAGGACACAGCAGTGTTTTCCCCTGGGGGTCCTAGTTTTGGGAAGCTATTGAGGAAAGTTACAAGTGAATGCACGAAGTTTTGCCCAGTTAACTGCAGTATGTTTAAATGTCTGTGCAACAGAAAAAAAAAACCCAACAACCAAACAATAAATGGTTATAAATTAAAAAGGGCTTTGTACAGCTTTCCCAGTAATATTGTGTCGTGTTCATTTTAACCAAGCTTCATTAAAGTTCTGAGATAAGCAAGAAACAGAGCTGTTGTTCATTAACATTGTGATTCTACCCACAGCTGAAAAACACGCTGTAAAACGTAAGAAGAAAGATCCAAGTATGACTGAGGAGACAGTGTGGAAGAATTAATTAAGCTACACTAACTGCACCATTGGTAGTTCAGTAAACTATCAGGAGATGAGGAAAAATTAGGTTACAGGGAAATAGAATCCTTTCCAACCTTGATGTGCCTAAGTAGTAGACCACATGCAAAAGCAGGAGGTCGCTTAGGATTGAATTCTGACCATAACAGCAGCTCTCACTCCTCCCACCGAGGTCTCTGTGTCTTCTGTACTTATTCAAGGACAGATCAGGGTCTTCATCATTTAGGACATCATTGCGCAGTGCAATTAAAGAGAATAATTTGGTCCTGACTGTAAGATAATTCTTGATCAGGGAGGGTTGAATTTATTTCTGAATGTGCTATAATGTAGTTTTTTGCTGTGATAAAATTTGCCTTGTTTCCACTACTGTCAAATCAGGCACATGAAAGAAAAATTGCAATTGTTTCAGTGTTTTCAGAAAGATTATCTTGAATTTGGGCATGCTATTGTTCCAATAGTTGATATACTAATGGTATTGATGAAATAGGAAGAATTCAAATGATTATTTTGCTGTTTAGAAGAAATACTGATTTTTCCCTATTTATACAATCTGAATTCTATAGTTCAGTATCCTTTTACCTTAATGACTGGAGTTCTGTAGATCTATATGGAGAACTGATTTTTTTTCCTGTGCTTGACTAAGTAATCGATTTCTATTTAAAGTTAAACACAAAAATCCAATTGAATTGCTATTGGGTAAAAAAATAGTTGGGATATATTTTAGGTGCAGTTGCATCTCTGAACAAATTCCCTGTGTGCACTTATGCACTGCCATGTAAGTATGTGGCCTCCAGAAACAGGTCTTTGCATCTGAAGTTTCAGAAAGGAGGAAAAGATCCCTGTCAAAGTTGTAATTTCCTCCATGAAGAGGAGCCTGTAATATAAACAATGATCATTGTTGAGGATGCTGGGAGAGTGCTTTAACCACTACAGTGCTCTATTCTTCTCCACCTAAAATCTTTTATATCTAGGCTCTTCATCTATTATCTATTTAGATATTTCTTCTAAAAATGCCCCAAAGAGTAGCTATCTAAAACACCTGGTTCTGGTGCAGTTACAAATTTTTGATGATTCACTTAAATATTTCTCTTTAATGAGATTCTCCTGCTTCTGAAACAGAGCGAAAAAGTTGCAAACAGTTCATCTCATTGGTGGCAGAACTAAAAGACCCTTCATAATGGGGCAAATTGTTTAATTGAAGGAATTAAGGAAATGTTTTGACAGTATATTCAACAAGTCATTAAATTTCATTGAAAGAATCTTCTAAAGAAATCTGCTAATTTGGAACAAACACTGTCTTAGACAGATCTCTCGTTAACTCAGTGAAAACTCCAGAGTGTTTATTTTGCCTACAATTTGAACATTCTATTGGCCAAAATTAAAATTACTTTTTGCTAATATAGTTTTACAGCAAATGCCCTTAAAGTATAGAAAGAAAAAGACAGTCACAAATAAACTGCTTACAGTTACACTTTGCATTTTTGCAGTTAAATCCATAACTAGAAAATATTGTCATTTAATTCCTTTAATTCTCTAGAAAATGCTTTGTTAACTTGCAGTTAATAACCACTGCTTTCTCATTGAAATTCTGTTTTCTTTTCTCCAGAAATATCATTAGGAAACCTGCAGTGGTGTGTTGCATGCAGTGTTAGAAGCATCCTTTTGTACAAAATACAGATATACATGTTGCAGGGGAGGTTAGGTCTGGTTTAGTTGTCAGCTAGCAGCTGAATCAGTCCTTTGGTGTGCATAACAGTAAACTGTGTGTTTTGGTTAAAGGCATCATGTGTCATTTAAATATGTATTATTTTGTGCCTGAAGTACATTCAAAACTCCATGTATGTGTGTGTCCATGTCTCTGTAACTGTTTTTGGGGTAGTTCCTTCTGCCCCACGGGGTGATTTGATGAGTGAAACATTTCTGATGGAAAATGGCAGGAGGAAAGAGACTCTTTGCTACCCGCAAATAGTCTCCACATCCCAAAAGTTAGAGAATCATTGCTATAGGAACAACGGTGCTACATAGTAGGATGCGGTACAGGATGTGCTGTGCTGATCATAAATCACGAAGCAGCTGAACTAATCTGCACATAAGGAAAATGGCACTCTAATTTTCTGTTAAAAATCCAGACAACATTCTCACCTTGCATTTCACTGTGCTGGTGCTGCTCTACAAAGGAGAAGAAAACTGATTAGCAAATTGTTAATCCAATAATTGTAACAAATAATTAGCTTTGTAATAATTAGACAGAGAAGCATCTAGAATAAGAATTGCATCAATTTCTTCTTTCTCCTGCCTCTTCATTGTGTTTCAACTGAATATCTGGATAAAAATGTCTCTTATATGAGATGTCAGACAGTGTTTCCTTCTTTTCTTATGAAAACATTAAAAATAAATTAATTGTAAACCTAATATGATTGTGAACTGAACACTCGATAAAAATAGCAAGGCCAAGTTGTTTTCTTTGACCTTCCTTTCTTCTCATTATCCCTTCTTCAGGACATTCACTCCTTGTTGTGACCCTATGTAATTTCTCTTTTATTATAAACTGTTAATATAAAAATGCTGTGGCTCATGAAGCTTCAGGTATGAAAATGCTATTCATGTCAGAAATAAAATCACATTGACATGCCAGAGCAAAACACTTTTAAAACTGGTGAATATTCAGCTCTAGACAGGATTCCCTGCTGGTTAGACCATCTCTCCTTAATATATTTCTTAGGTGTTTGTCAGCTAGAGCATTTACTGCTGCAGTTTTAAGGTTTATTATGAGCGTTGTTTAAGAAATCATTTTACATTGCAAATATTATGTGAAGGTTTGTAATTGAAGCCGTATAACAGGACTCAGTACTAAGAAGAGTATGAAATGTTTGAAGCCAAAATAAACTGAAGATGGGATTATCTGACCAAGAGGGACGCAGCTACTTGGTGTTGAAGCTGTGTTGCAAAGCTCTGGCCAGATGAGCGATACTGGTAATGCCTTGGGTGCATAGAAAGATGTCCTTAGCCGAAGATCAAAAGGACCATATTGCCTCAATTGGGCCAGGTTCTCACATCTGTGGCTTGAAGAATTAAGAGCTCTTGTTCTGTAACACCCCTCATCATGTGCAAAGCTGTGCCATGGGGACAGCCCCACCTCATCACCTCTAAAAGAAGCAGCTTTGGAGTCTCCTCTCATTTGCATTAGGAGATTTAATTTTCATCCCCTAAATATGACGAATTGCCGAGATTTCCTTCAGTTAATGCTTTTAACAGCTCCCAATAAACTTCATTAATCAGGCCAGCTCTAGGCCCAACGTGCAGCCTGAAAGCAGCTAATTTGCCTGATGAGCCTGCGACTTTAGTGAATAAACAGGTGGATAAGCCGAGGGTTTTATGGCTTTAATTACACTCTAATCAGTTCAGCACTTGGCGGGCAAAAGGGAAGAAGGGAAAAAAGAGGCCACAGTAGCAAGAACATCAGCAGCCACAGATTCTCAGCCCTTCCCTTCCTGCACCAGCTCTGTTCAACCGCTTCATCCTCTCCTCTCCTGCTTTCCCTTTCCAGTGTTTGCCTCTCCCCTCCTTCCTCCTCTGTTGTCTTTCCCCTCTCTTTCCACCCTCCTATCCCTGGTAAAATCGACAACTGACAGATAGAAGCTGGTTTGTTCTTTCTTTCCTGCTCATTGCTGCCTCCCCTTCCCCTCTTTTCTGTATTTCCCCTCTGGGTACCTCGCTCCCCCTCTCACCTCTCCCCTGCCTCTGTCCCTGCCTCCTCGCTGCCCCCATCCCTCTCTCCCCTGCTACATATTCTCCCTGTCACAGTTAGGCCGCCTGACAAATCACTTCAAGGGCAGCCTAACTTTGAAGGACAAGACAAAGCTTTAGCATATGGTCCAATCCCCAGATGTTTGTCTCTCTCTCTTGCTCTCTCTCCCTCCCCTCTAAGAAGGGCTACTTGAGAAGCCTGGCTTTTCTCCTTTTATTCTCTCCTGCCTCACACACACAAGTTTAGGTGGGGGTCACTAACTAGCAGCAAGGGCTGCTTTTCCCTTTACAGGCTCCCCATGGATGTAACGGTGTTGGAGGGGGGAGCAATGGTGCTTTTTGTCCTGAAACTTAATGATGTTTTTCCTAGCAATGGGAGGATATGGGGGCAAAGGGACAGGGGGAATCATCCAGTGCTGGGAGGAATGCAGGATGCAGCAGGGGAGGGGGGAGCATGGTATACCCATCTGGGGTTTTGGTACCCATAAATTTTGTCTTTCAGTATCACTGTGGACTAGTCAGCATCAAAACTAAAACGTCTGCATCCACAGCCACTGACTGTACTTTAAAAGAAGAGGAAAAGCTGCTCGCTTGTGAAAGCCCAGCTTAAATGAGAAACCCAGGTGTCACTCCTACTTGCTCACCTAAACTGGTTGCCAAACCCGGCCACAGAATTTCTTGAGAGGAAATGTATTTTTCCTTTCCAAAAACTTATGAGATGGATTTGTTTGAGTATTTTTCTCTGGGCTGTCAAAAGCATATTAAAAAAATAAAAGATTGTATTCTCCAGTACACCCTTCTTAATACAGTTTTTCATCCTGTACCTGAAACAATATTGAGACATAAAAAAAAATGAACTGTCAGGAAAGGAAAATGGATTTCATTTTTGTCTGTCTGTTTTTAGAGGGATTAAAACATTCCCATTATTTAGGAGGCTGAGATGATTTTCACTTGAAATTTGCATGGGGGTCTTTATGGTGTATCCTATTTAATTTGTTTTCAGCTGTGCTAATTAACAATTTTCCAGAGCTTTAGAATGGATACCTGTACTGTATGATTCAATTTCCTTTTAAAAAAGCCTTGGTTTACATGACTAGCATATATTATTAACTTCCATATTTTTAATAAAATCAAACACAGTGCATTCTTTGCAGTTTAACTCAGCATTTAATTTAGATCAGACAACATTTCATGCTTACATGTATTTTTAAAGAGGAAAATTAATTTAACAATCTTTAAACTGCAATTACTTCAAGTTTTTGGATGAAAAATAATTATTCTTTTTGGTACAAATCTTTTGATCCAAGATCTTTCTTAAAATTACCAATGTGAAGGATATCTTTGAATAAAGAAATACAATGATCTGTCTTTTCCATTTTTAGTGGTTTAAGGCTCTAAGAATCTCGAGTGTACTTAGTGCTAGCTTTTTCTTTCTGTCTTGCTGTTATGATAAAGTGAAATCCTGACACCTATTCTTGAGTATAACGGAGAGGAAATGGGTGGCAAAAACTTGTAGTTTTTACTTACTGCACCTAGATTAAATCGCCTACCCCTTAATAAAATTACATCTTGTATAGTTGCATTGCCTTGATGGAATTTAAGGTTGTGCTGTCCCGCACGCAGTTCATTTCCAGGCCTGTGAATTGCATTACAGATTGATAATCAAAACGAATTAAGATATGTTTTTAAAACATGAGAGCATTCTCCCCTCCCCTCTTCCAAGTTTTGCACATTCTCAAAGTGGCCCTGGAGAAATACAAAAGCACAAAGCGACAGGCGAAGCCAGGCCTGTGTTCAGCACTCCATCATTCCTTGTCACAGGTGCAGCCACTATGCATTATCCTGCCGTGATTGATAGAGTGGGTTTGTGCAGACTAGGGGAGCTGGGCATGGCTCAGATGGGGCCTTGTCATTTTGGCTCCATTTCATACTACCTGTAGGGAAAAGGAAAACTTTGCTGGGATTGGTGCTTCGGTGCTAGTCAGAAATTTTACTTCTTTGCCCATGATGTAAAAGTCGTATTTCCTAAAAGTTAAATGTACCTTCTAGCTTTATGTGGTGATGATCCAAGGACAGGAAGCAAAAGAACGAAGGACAGACCCTACTCATATGAATAATACCCCAGTGAAAAAACACCTTTCAGGTTATCAAGTTCTTTGTTTTAATTGAGAACTTCTTCAATGGGCAGCGTACTCAAAGGCTTTCCCTTATCTTTCAACTCATTTATTCATCAGATGGAGCTGGCAGAAGCCCCACACCTTCAGTGCGGCACTGTGCTTTTAAGATTAATTTGGTGCCAGTGCTACTGGTGAGAAAAACAGCATAAAATATACATAAAGTAGATTGTTATATGTAAAACCAAAACATAATACAACTGTATTCCCAGAGCATAACAGGTGAGCAGAAAGATTACCTAAAGCAGCTATTATTGCTGTAGGATATAATGTAATAATTTATGCATTTAGAATCTTTGACACATTTTTTGCTCAACTGGGGAAAAGAGTTTAGGTTTCTTTGCCTATGATCATTCAAGATCTTGACTAACTGATGTAAGATCAAAGATGACAACAATCTCACCAGTGTTATGGTTATAATATCCTCCAGTTCCTTCATTTCTTTCTGAAATGGCCAAAGGCAAAATAATTTACATAAAAGGTCTCTAGTTTTAAAATGTAAAATTTCTTTCATTGGGACTTTTACGTGATCCCCCAAGATTTCTGTAGATGTTTACAAACTTAATCAAAATGGGCATATAAGTATTATTGGAAGTGAGCCTTGTTTTGCTTTAAAGTATTAACAAATTACAATAATATGGAATGACATTTTTAAATGCTCTTTATAATAATTATTTGCTGCAAGGGACCACTATCAGGTACTAATTGATGAATCGCAATTTGCCATCCCGTAAATTCTCTCCCTCCCCCATTTCATTTCTGTGGGCAAAATGGCCTTGAAATAGGAAAGCAAGGATGCTGTGTGTTTTACATCAATTAAAGCAATAGTGAAAATGGCTTTCTACTACATATTGCTTAAAAAGATAATTTTGGTACATTTTTCAGGAGGGGGAATAATCAGTTTGTTACTGATAACAAACAAGTAGGTTAAATGAATCAGCACTCATTTTATACTCTCCTGTGCTGCAGTTTATACATTTAACTCATTTGCAGGGAGTTTTAGATTGTGTGAGACCAGCAATTGCATCCCGCTTTAACAACCTGGTTATTTTGGAAATATTACTTTTTTTTTTCATTAGGAGTATTTTAGGTAAGGAAAGAGTATTTCTTATGTTGTATCTGAGGACTTTTCAATGGGGAAGTAAAGTGTCAACCTCCTTGTCTTTATATTAGTGTATCTATTTGTGTACAGGCACTGATTTATGTATGGCATGTACTTGCAGAAATGAGCTTCTCTGTTTACTTTTTAAAATATGAAGTCAAAATAGCAAGATCATTCAAAACTCTATTTCTTTCACTGCCCCTTGCCTATCTTGCAGCATTTTGGAGCATGTTTCCCTTAAACATTTACTTTAGATGAGATATTTAACTTTGGTTTAAACCCTGTTTTTGCAAGTGTGCTGCGCCTAAATGTGAGAGTTTAAAGTGGCTACTTAAAAAATGCTTACCACTGTAGGATAATTAACATCACCCTGGAGTAGTACATCATAGCTAATTCAGTGAGCCCTGCTTTACAGCTGCCACCAGGCAACAAGCAGTAGTTATAAAATGCTCATGTATCAGGATATTCCTTTAGCACCTCATTTATTATTGCAACATGAAAAATGTCCCCTTCCAGTTATTATGATATCACTGAATTAAGAGTCTTAGTCACAAATAAATGATTTGTATATGCACACATATAAAGATGTAGTTTTTCTTGTAAAACAGAGAGAATTTGTCTAACAAATTACCTTTGATGCAAATGAAATGGATGTTTATTGAAAAGAGGATAGCTGAAATTGAAGAAATAGAGTTGTATGCATAGATAAAAGGGGGTAGTTTGTGTTTTTCTTCATGTTTAATATTTATTTTGTGTGAACAAACATAGGCAAAAAGCAACTATAAATGGAGATGAAAAGCACAGGCAGTCACACAGGCACACACAAGTGTAGGTTGACAGTCCATTGCCTTTATAAACATATGATAGACCCAGAGGCAAATCTGAAGCTGCCAACACAACTACTAAATGAGTCTGCCAAAGGGCCAGATGCTGCAGCTGTAAAAGCATTTTCATTGTCTTAGCAGCTGCATACCATGATTGCTGTCCTGAAAGGAGGGGAAGGAATTGGGAGTATGGTTAACAATTACATGGTACCCAGTTATGCTTCTGTGTATGTATGTTTGTGCGTGCTTATGTGACAGCAATTATGACAGCAACTGTGTTTGCTGTCGAGGAAAATAGATTATATCTTCTAGTTACTTCTTAAAGGCCAGTAATAGAGTTGTTTGGGGGGTTCATCAAAAATGCTTAGTTCTGATTTTCTGTTTCTTTACAGTTGTTGGCTTGGAGAGGAATGACCAATACTCATTTGGGAGTTTCTTGGGATCCATACAAAGATACAGCCTTCCTTCCTACATCCTCCGCCCTGTACACTGTGCATATGGGATTTTGTTTGGGAAAATGAATTGGAGTAGCGCAAGTGTCTTGAAAGAGCACTTAAATGACTACTGGGCTCAGAAGGGGTATTATATCCAGACTCACAGAAAGCTAAGAAAGTAATTCTTCACTCTTGCACGGTACTTCATGAGAACAAGGATGACTGGGAGAGCCTGCCTGGCAGAGAGAATGTATGGCTTCACGGGGATGGATGCAGGACCCAGCTTACCAACTGCTCAAGTTAAATAGTGAAAGGAGGCTGAGAAAATCTGCTTCTGTAATGTAGTCTTTTTACCCAGGACAAAAAAAGGAGGAAGATGATCAGGGACAGGGATGGCCATCCATGGTCTTCTGGTGATGCAGTCTGTACTCTGCATTACCATGGTGCACAATGTAGCTCCTATAGTGGCTGTGCAGCCACTGCTAGTACGAGATAATGCATATTTGAATTTACAGTGACTTGCAGAGACAGGTGTGTGTAATTTATAGAACATGTACAATTAGGAAACATGGTAGCTGAACTGATGTTCCTGTTCTTTTTCTAAGAGGCTGCATGGATTTGTGCTCCTAACTAATGAAGGGGCCTTTATATGAAATTAGAGATTGTGAAAGTATGTGCCAAAGGAATCTTGGATAGATAATTACTTTTTTATTATTATTATTATAATGTCCTGTCATACTAATGAAGGGCGCTTTTTTTCCCAAAAAAGTTGATCAACCCTGTAAGGGAAGGGGCTGGAAAAGAAAATCAATTGAAATCATTATTTCATAGGCTAGTTATATTTTTAAATGCTACCCTTTAAGTGGTTGTATATCAGTACATATTATATGTATTATAAAAGTGGACAATTATTAAAAATCCCAACCAATGAACTAAGCGTAGATCCTGGATGGCAGACAGTGCAGATAGTGCCTATGTCTATGTATATCCATATGTAACTGCTTTTAAAGGGAGCAGAATTGTGTGTGTATTTATGATATTAAAATACTGAATCTGAATACTGCTGCATACATTCGCTTTCACATTTGTCTTGAAGAAAAGAGAGGAAGGGAACTGTCTGCAAAAGAATAGTTGCTCATTTTCCTGCTCTCAGTTTTTACTGGGAAATTATAATATTCAATATCCAGTATAAGGAGGAGCAAATGTTTTCCTTCTAAAATAATGGCGCTCAGATAATGTGAATTCCACCATACTGAGATAACAATTTGCTGACTAATGGAATATCCATGAACAGTTTAGAGATTTTCAATTAGAAAATACCGTTTTCATACTTTAGCAAGACAATCCCTCCCCCCGCCCCCCCAAATTTTATTTTTTTATTTAGATTTAGTGGCTGCTTCATTTTGTTGCTCCTAAGTCAGCTGGGGACCAGAAAAGTGGATGCAAAGAAGTGATGGGATTGCAGATGGGGTTGGAATAAAATGGAAAGAAAAAGAGACAGCATTGTCCTACAGAGGAAGTTGCAAGGTAGATAAAGAACTTTTGTTCGCTGTTGGGTGGAATGGTTGTGTCTCCCAGTGGGCTGAGCAGGCCGGCTGATACATCCAGAGGGGACGGGTGTCAGGCTGGTGCAGGTGTCAGTGGCTGCCAGTGAGTGATTGCACCATCAGCCTCCTACTGTGATTCATCATGCGGGCGCAGCCGGTGAAGAATCACAGCCTCAGCAAGGTGCTGAGCCCAGCAACATATCATTAAACAAGGTTACCAACAGCAGATTTGTTCCCATGATCAATCTGGTCAATAACCGTTCCACCTTGCTGGACATTTTTGCCCCTTAAAACATAAACAAGTATTATGAAAGTGGTGGCAAAACAATGTAAACTTTAAGAAGATGTCATTTCTCCAATGGCAAGCTGCAGGTTTCTTATAAATCCCTTATGAATCATGAAAAATAACCCTTGCTACAGAAATTTATCCTCAGTCTAACCCTCTGAGCTAATTTGTATTGTATTACTTGAAGTTGTTTATTTCTGACTCATTCTTGGATGGATTTTATTTTTTTTCTTTTTAATTTTCATCCCCCAACATAGATTTCTAATATGCATTAGGATGTGGTGTGCTGTGTAAAACCTGTGTCAGTTTAGAGTCATCGATAATTTCCCAGAAGACAGAAATAAAACAGTTCTGTTATTGCTGTGGTTTAATTCTAGTCTCTTTTATTAACCCCCTGTCAGATCTGAACAGACCTTCTCACACCCAGCATCATTGTGCTGTGCACATACAACCCCACTTAAAAAGACGCCTGTGTTTGTATTCACATGAATTCAGAAACCTCCTCTGTATGCTCACAGGGCTATTTGCCTTTCCTGCAGTGCTGATGGGTTGCAAACTCCTGGGCAGTAACTGGGAGATCCTGGAGTCTTGCAGCAGATAGCACCTCACCAAGAGGGTTAATGCAGTCTTTGTGCTGCACTCAAATGGTTGTGATACGAGAGGTGAGGGCCAAATCTGGGAGTTTTATAAACTCATAGGAAGCAACAGATAAACTGAATTGCTCCACAGCAGGCTACTGAGCTTTGGGAAATGAATAAAGGAGGCTACAGGGGAAAACAGAGCTGGTACTCCTTCATCATCTCTTTTAGTAACGTAGAAAAATCATGTGCTGATTGGAAACTCAAACATAGACACATGGAGGGGTTAGGAAAGGAATATGTGTCTATGGTGAGTGTGAACTGGTGTCCTGTCTCTTTGGCAGCCTTGCTGGTGACTGCCTAACAGATAATCCTCCTACTACCTATGCAGCTTGCAGAGCTGTGTAAGAACAGGCCGTTAGTTAGTTAGCGTGACAGCAGGTAGAACATAGGTATTGTTGGTAAAGCTTGCTGTGCTCAGAAAGAAATGTAAACTGAGTCCTGTCAAATACAGAAAGTAGTAATTGCTATCCTAATATTTAGTAGTGTCAGAGTTAGACTGTTTGCATAAGGACGATTTTTCCTTATGGATGTTGCCAGGGCTCCGCTAAAATGGGGCCTTCAGAAGAAAAGTTACAACCGTTCTACAGAAGAAACAAAATATAGTTTTAACCTCAGTGCGGTTTTCAAAGCAATTTAGTTAAGCGGGCACTCAAGACTGGATAAACACTCAGTTGTATTGGCTGTTTTCTTTTTACCGCCTTCCAATCTGAAGGAAAAAAGAAGCCAAACCAAACTTCTTCTGAAATGAAAAATAATTCTGAAATAGCTGTTTCCATTGGTTTGACTGAGTCATTTCTAAAGTTTTGCCATGTAGGCAAGCTGACCATGCCTGTGAATGAATGGCTGTTGCTAAACCTACCTGACCTCCCCATCAATAAGGGTGAGACTGAGGGCTTGGGGGAGATGTGATACATGGTCCTCTCCTCTCCTTTGTACTCCAAAAATTTCCTTGAGTACAAAGTCAGCACCTTCAGCCAGGCCCCTGGTCCCTGTAGCCTCCAAGCAGTTAATGCTCCATTTCTGCTTCAGCCCTAGGGGCTCCTCAGCATCACAGGTACCTCAATAACAAAACTGATGTTTTCCCAGGAACCAAAAATTTATGCCCCCAGACACTTCAGTCTGTAGCTGTAGCTCAGAGGCTGTATCATATCGGTATGATTGAACAACAAAATCTTGCCATGGGCAAAAAGGATTTGTAAAGTCAAGGATTTATTGTTAGCGTAACTGCAAGGAAGGAATAGATATTCTATATTTTATATTCATTATATGTTATATATTATATATTGCACATTATATACTATATATATTATGCATTATATATTATGTATATACTACTATACAGAAAAGATTTTTAATAATATTAATAAAGTTACATTGTTGTGCACATTTCCCAGCATCTACCCATTTTCCTGGTGCTATGCTCACCCTTCCACTGCTCCTTTGGGTCCTAAGGTTGATGGCTTCAGCCTGGTAGGAACAGGGGGAGTAGAGTGAGTCACCAGCATCATGAGTCCTTCCTGAGGAGGAGCAGGGTGTTAAGTTCCTCACTCAAGGATCCGTTTGGGACTTTTACATCTTGAGCTGAAACTCTACATTACATATGGCTTTAGTATATAAGATGTCTTTTATGTATGTTAGATGCTATTTCTTTCTCTTTGTTACCCCTGAAACATGTAGGGCAGCTCTAGATCAATATTTCTGTCACTGACAGCTAGTGATCGAGCAGTTATACATAGCCTTGATGTCTCCAGTGCCAAACTTGTGTCTTCGTCTCTCATCATCCCATGCCTTCACCGACTTCACAGCATCTTGTGCCCCCCAGTCCTTAAGACTTCCCTCCTGGCATACCAGATCTGTGTTTCTCTACAGTACTTCATTGTGTTAGAGCCATAAGTATCTTATCCTGCACAAAATTACTTGCTAGTATTAACAAAATGAAAGCCATGGTTGTACTATCTGAAGATAGTTGGTAATTGGAAAATCACTGTTACAACTAAATCAAGAAGGAAGAAAGACAAAGTAAGTCTGAGAAGCCTCAGTCCTGAGTCCTTTCAAGTTGGGACAAAATCCATGGCTGGTACTAATGATGGCAACATTGGTACAGGGCTCTAATCTTCTGCTAATATGCATGAAGCAGGCATTTTCTTGCCTTCCTGAAGGACCTGATGGAGTATATCTAAACTCTGAAGATACTAGTCATTGTTTGTTTGGCACACCCCTGTGCAAAAGGTAACAGAAACCATAGAATAAGATCTGAAGTACATGAAGGGGGCCTATAAGGATGCTGGGGAGGGACTCTTCATTAGGGACTGTAGTGATAGGACAAGGGGTAATGGGTAATGGGTTAAAACTTAAACAGGGGAAGTTTAGATTGGATATAAGGAGGAAATTCTGTTAGGGTGGTGAGGCACTCGAATGGGTTGCCCAGGGAGGTTGTGAATGCGCCATCACTGGCAGTGTTCAAGACAAAGTTGGACGAGGCCTTGGGTGATATGGTTTAGTGTGAGGTGTCCCTGCCCATGGCAGGGGGGTTGGAACTTGATGATCTTAAGGTCCTTTCCAACCCTAACTATTCTATGATTCTTTCTTGGCCCTGGGAAGTCATTGGAAATCAGCACAGATTGCAGGGAGATTAGGATTTTTGAGCCTAGCTCCCCATCAGTATGTAATGGTATTATCCTGGATATTACTTAATTAATTAATTAATTCCTACTCAGAATATTAGGTAAATCACCAGTCATACAGTAAAAGAAATTTAGATAATTAAAAACATGGGTATGTCTCCAAATCTAGGCTGGAACTATGATTATGAGACTAGTTACTTTCTAGGATAGCTGTTAGCTGGATGTCCCATTAAAGTATCAGTGAAGCTTCTATGTTTCTTGTCAAGCAGAATCAGAATTAGAGCTTCTCCCATGTCTTCTGCTGCTTTCTTTGAGCCTGAAGTTCATGCAAGTGGCAAGCAGTTTGGGAATGTTATCTGAATAATTTTGTTAATTTTATTTTAAAAAGGTTCAGGACTTTTTTCTTTTTTTTTTTTTTTTGGCCTTCACTTCCCTAACATTTAAAGACACTTCACATAATATATTTCCTTAGGTTACACTTTAAAAGTGAATAATTCATTGCCTGCACTTGTGCATTTGAGAGGAGCTTTGATATTATCATTTTATGGAAGTAAATTCACAGTGATAGAGAACTAATCAGTTGTGGGGTTTTTTGGCATAGTTGGTTGTTTGCTTGTTTGTTTGTCTAACCTACAGTGAATTCAGCTATGGTAATCATTGCTGGTAAAGCCCCTATCAAGACTTCATCCACACAATCTGCCAATAGTGGACTTCTAGCCTATATTGATATATGCACTAGAGAATTGATTGCCTGCCTGGGTAGATAAGAACATATATTGTTCTTCAGTGGGTGTAGTGCATTACTCTTTCCTGGCTAATGTGATCTCAGAATCCTTCTCAATAACACAATTCCACCAATCAAACCAGATGACAAAATATAAATTTTATGGAGTTGTAGTCCTCAATTCATAATCCTTTGTAAAAGACAAATACAGATGAGTGAAGTTTCCCATCATGAAAACAACATAAAATTTCACAGTCAGCCAACGTTCTCTTTTTGATGCCTTTCTTATGTTCATTCTTTTTGCCTTCCTACAGATGTAATTTCCTTTTCTAGACAGTAATCCTGGGATTGTAGATCTGATTTTCTGTTAATTAGTAAAGAGTAAGTCCCAGAACTACTGAAGCTGTTTAATGTAGTTAACACCTGGATGAGTTATGGCTTCAGTGCTGTATTGGTTGTAGCTTCCTAATAGTCATGGATGGTTCTTATGGTAGAGGAATATTAAAGATTGAAAGGAAGCCTAGCAATAGTCAAGAATTCTATAAAAACATTTAAAGGAAAAATTATGTTTACCGACATATTGCTACTAGCATGTTTTCTTTGTTACCAATTAGAAGCTGAAGAACATAACTTTCTATTAATAAATATGTTTTTCTCATCATAGTTCTATAGACATTGCTCCAATGTAAAATTATTTCTAATTCTGCTTTCTGTTTATCTATTTGCATCCAAATCCCAAAACATCAATGCACCTTTAAACCTACAAAAGCAGGGAACTTCTTAACCCCATCCACTAGAACATTATTCAAGGTCAACCTTAAAATTTGCTTTTATGCACTCAAACCAGTATTACTGAAATCCTGAACTCCCTATTTTAACCTTTAGTAGCATGCAGCCAAATTCTGTGACAATCGCCCAACTACGTTTTAGATAAAATTTATTCTCCCTGGAAATTTTGCATAAAAATCAGTCAAGGAATTTTCCAGATTCAACTGGTATGTGCTGCTCGCCATAAGTTTAACCCTAACAGAATATAATATACCCTCCACAGTATCTGATCTCTGTCTTATATCTCATCGTAATTTCAAGCAGTTGTAATAACACAAAGAAGGTAAGGAAATTGTTACAAACAGCAAACAATCAAGAGCACATAATTAACAGTTCATTTTAATTTAACAAAGAAATTCTATGTTTCTTTTTACTATACAATCACACACACACACACACACAAAAACCCCAACTGTTGGCAAATGACCACATTATACAAGCACCTTTTAATATTTTTTAAGTTAAATCCTCATTGAAATCAGTGGGGAGTTCTGATGAAAAACGACTGGAGCAATACAGCCAGTGGAATAGATTGAGGGGGAATATAGCTGTTTATACCTGGAATTTCACAGAACTTCTCATTATATTTCAATTGCAATAAAGTTATGAAGGAGCAGGGATACAGAAGATTCCCTTCACAAAGCTGGCATGGGGCTCCATGCCACACTTCATACGCAACTGTTTGTCCAGTTTGGAAATTGTTTTTCAGCAAAACCCTAAACCTAACCCCCTAACTCTAACCATAACCTAAACGCCTAACCCCTAACACCTAACCCTAACACTAACCATAACCCTGTACAAAACCTAAACCTAACCCTAAACCTAACCCCAACCCATACAACCCCAAACCCAACCCTAACGCCAACCCTAACCCTAAACCTAACCCTAACCCTACCCCAGCCCTAAACCAAACCCTAACCCATAACCCTAAACATAACCCTAACCCTAACGCTAACCCTAACCCTAACCATAACCCTAACCCTGTACAAAGCCTAAACATAACCCTAAACCTAACCCCAACCCCTACACCAACCCCTAACCCCAACCCTAACCCTAAACCTAACCCTAACCCTAAACCTAGAACTAACCCTAACCCTAACCCATAACCCTAAACCTAACCCTAAACCTAACGCTAAACATAACCCTAACCCTAACGCTAAACCTAACCCTAACCCTAACCCTAACCCTAACCCTAGCCCTCACCCTAACACTAAAACCTAACACTAAACATAACCCTAACCCTAAACCTAACCCTAACCATAACCCCTAACACTAACCCTAACCCTAACCCTATCCTTAAGCTCTACTAACCCTAAACCTAACCCTAACACTAAGCTCTGATAACCCTGACCCTAACCCTATCCCTACCCCTAACCCTACTAACCGTAACACTAACCCGAACCCTAACCCTAAATCTAACCCCTAACCCTAACCCTAACCCTAACCCTAAACCTAACCCTAACCCAACTAATCCCTAACCCTAACCCTAACCCTAACCGTAAGCTGTACAAACCCTAACCCTAAACCTAATGCTAACCCTAACCCACCTAACCCCTAAGCCTAACCCTAACCCTACTAACACCTAAAGCTAACCCTAACCCTAACCCTAAGCTCTACTAACCTTAACTATAAAACTAACCCAAACCGTAACTCTAACCATAAACCCTACCCCTAACCCTAACACTATCCCTAAACCTAACCCTTAACACTAACCCTAACACTAACCCTAACCCAACTCTACCCTAAACCTAACCCTAACAATAACCATAACCCTAACCCTAACCCTAACTCTACTAACCCCTAAACCTAACCCTAACCCTAACCCTAACCCTAAAGCTAACCCTAACCCTAACCCTAAGCTCTACTAACCTTAACTATAAAACTAACCCAAACCGTAACTCTAACCCTAAACCCTACCCCTAACCCTAACACTATCCCTAAACCTAACCCCTAACACTAACCCTAACACTAACCCTAACCCAACTAACCCCTAACCCTAACCCTAACCCTAACCCTAAACCTAACCCTAAGCTGTACTAACCCTAACCCTAACCCTAACGCTAACCCTAACCCAACTAACCCCTAAGCCTAACCTTAACCCTACTAATACCTAAACCTAAACCTAACCCTAACCCTAAGATCTACTAACCCTAAGTAGAACACTACCCAAAACCCTAACTCTAACCCTAACCCCGACCCCTAACCCTAACCCTATCCCAAAACCTAACCCCTAACAAAACCCTAACACTAACCCTAACCCTAACCCTAACCCAACCCTACCCTAACCCTAACCCTAACCCTAACCATAACCCTAACCCTATCCCTAACCCTACTAACCCCTAAACCTAACCCTAACCCAAACCCAAAGCCTAAAGCTAACCTCTACGAACATTAAACCTAAACCTAACTTTAATGCTAACCCTAAGCTGTACTAAGCCTAACCCTAAACTAACCCTAACCCTAACCCTACTAGCGCTAAACCTAACCCTAACCAGAACCGTAACCCTAAGCTCTACTAACCCTAACCCTAACCCAAACACTAAACCTAACCCTAAGCTCTACCCTAACCCTAACCCTAACACTTAACCCTAACCCTAACCCTAACCCTAAGCTCTAACCTAACCCTAACCCTAACCCTTAACCGTAACGCTAACACTAGCAAGAACCCTAAATCTAAACCTAACCCTAACCCTAACCCTACTAACCCCTAACCCTAACTCTAACCCTAATGGTAACATTAAACCCTATCTCTAACCCTAAACAGTAAACCTAACTCAAACTTTAACCCTAATCCCCTAACCCTAACCCTAACCCTAACCCTACTAAGAGTAACACTAATCCAAACCCTAACCATAAGCCCTAACCCCTAACCGTAAACCTTACCCTAACCCTAACCCTAACCCTAAACTAACCATAACACTAAGCCTTACCCTAAGCTCTACTAAACCGAACCCTAACCTAACACTAACCCTAACTCTACTAGCGCTAAACCTAACCCTAACCCTAACCCTAACCCTGACCCTAAAGCTAAGCTCTACTAACCCTAAACCTAAACCTAACTTTAACCCTAACCCTAACCCTAAGGTGTACTAAC
>NW_026900631.1:1747500-1750000 GCF_033783945.1 Neopsephotus bourkii
ACCCTATCCCTACCCCTAACCCTTAACCCTAACCCTAAAACTAACACAAAGCACTACCCTAACCCTAAACCTAACCCTAACCCTTAACCCTAACCCTAACACCAGCAAGAACTGTAACCCTAACCCTAACCTTACTAACCCCTAACCCTAATCCTAACCCTAATGGTAACACTAAACTCTATCTCTAACCCTAAACACTGAACCTAACTCTAACATTAACCCTAACCCCCTAATCCTAACACTAACCCTAACGCTACTAACAGTAACACTAATCCTAACCCTAACCCTAAGCCCTAACCCCTAACCGTAACCCTTACTCTAACCCTAACCCTAAAGATAACCTAACCCTAACACCAAGCGTAACCCTAAGCTCTACTAACCCTAAACCTAACCCTAACCCTTATCCTAACCCTACTAACTCTAACCCTAACCCTAACCCTAACCCCAAACCCAACCCCAACCCCAAGCCAAACCCTAACCCAAAACTTAACCCTAACCCAAACCCTAAACCTAACCCTAACCCTAACCCTAACAAACCTAACAACCCTAAAAATCCTAACTCTAACCATGACCCTAACCCTAACCCTACTAACCACTAACCCCTAAACCTAACCCTAAGCCTGACATCTAACCCTAACCATAACCCTAACCCGTAAGCCTAACCCTAACCCTAACCCCTAACCCAAACCCGAACCTTAACCCTAACCCTGTACTAACCCTAACCCTAACCCCTAGCCCTAACCCCTAGCCCTAACCCTACCCCTAACCCTAAAACTAACCCTAAACCTAACCCCTAACCCTAACCCTAACCATAACGCTAATCCTAACCCTAAATCTAACCATAACGATAAGCCCTACTAACCCTAACCCTAGGCCTAAACCTATCCCTAACCCTAACTCTAGCCCTACTCCTACCCACCCTGACACTAACCCTAACCCTAACATTAAACCTAACCCTAAACTGTACAAAACCTAACCCTAACCCTAACCCTAAACGTAAACCTAACCTCTACCCTAAACCTAACCCTAACTCTAACCCTTAACCGTAAACCTAACCCTAGCCCTAACACAAACCCTACTAAACCTACTAACCCCTAAACCTAACCCTAACCCTACCCCTAACCCTAACCTAAACCTCACACTAACCCTAACCCTAACCCAAACCCTCTACTAACACTAACCCTAACCCTAACCCTAACCATAATGGTAACAATAAACTCTAAACCTAACCCTAACCCATACTCCTAACCCTAAACATAACCCTAACCCTAACCCTAAACCTAACCCTAAGACGGAGCCCCTAACCCTAACCCATAACCCTCACCCTTACCCTAACCCTAACCCGAACCCTCTACTAACCCTAATCCTAACCGTAACCCTAACCATAATGGTAACAATAAACTCTAACCCTAACCCTAACCCATACTCCTAACCCTAAACATAACCCTAACCCTAAACCTAAACCTAACGCTAATCCTAACCCTAACCTCAACCCTAACCCTACTAACACTAACCCTAACCCTAACCCTAACCCTAAGACGGAGCCCATAACCCTAACCCATAACCCTCACCCTCACCCTAACCCTAACCCTAACCTACCCTTAACCCTAACACTAACCCTAAACCTAAATCTAAGCTCAACTAAACCTAAATAAAACCCTAAACCAAAATCTAAGATCTACTAACCCTAAACATAATCCTAACCCCAAATCTAACCCTAACCCTACTAACGCTAAACATACCCCTAATCCTAAACCTAACCCTAACCCTAAACCCAACCATACCCCAAACCCAAACCCAAACCCAACCCTCACCCGAACCCTAACCCTAACTCTAACCCTAACCCTAAATCTGAAGAACCCTAACAACCCTAAACCTAACCCCAAACCTAACCATAATACTAACCCTAACCCTAACCCTAACCCTACCCCTAACCCTAACCCTAAACCTAACCCTAATCCTAAACCCAACCCTAACCCTAACCCTAACCCTAAACCCAACCCTAACCCTAACCCTAACCCTAACCCCTAACCCTAACCCTAACCCTAACCCTAACCCTAACCCTAACCCTAACCCAACCCTAACCCTAACCCTAAACCTAACCCCAAACCTAACCATAATACTAACCCTAACCCTAACCCTAACCCTAACCCAACCCTAACCCTAACACTAACCCTAACCCTACTAACCCCTAACTCTAACCCTAACCCTAACACTATTAACCCCTAACACTAACGCTAACCCTCACCCTAACGCTAACCCTAAACATAACCTAACCCTAACCCTAAGCCCTACTAACCCTAACTCTAGACCTAAACCTAACCCTAACCCTACCCACCCTGACACTAACCCTAACCCTAACATTAAACCTAACCCTACACTGTACTAACACTAAACCTAACCCTAACCCTAAACATAACCCTAAGCTCTACCCTGAACCTAACCCTAACCCTAACCCTAACCCTAACCCTAACTGTAACCCTAACCATAATGTTAACAC
>NW_026900632.1:0-1698 GCF_033783945.1 Neopsephotus bourkii
AGTTTTTCCCCCCCCCTCCCCTCCCCTCCGCTCTCCTTTATGACTTGCGAGACTGTGAAACTCACTACTTCTGGACATTATTATTGAGGTACTGGGTTTGACTGGGGAGGATTCCACTCGTGTAGTTGCACTACAGACATTCACCTGGGATAAAGTAAAATAATGAAGATCCGAGCCCTTCTGCTGCAAGATGTTAATGAATCTTAAGTGCCTTGGTTTTGGAAAAAACATCCTCTGTAGGAACACTGCTGTGTAACTCCATGAGGATTTGCAGCACCTGTTGTTGGTACCTGCCAGAGACAAGGGATAAGCATAACACGCTTATTGCCTGATTCAGCCTAGCAATTAATTTCCTCTGTGGGAATTATTATCCGGTAAAACATGGAGTGGAGCCAAGTCCTGCCACTTTTCTTTTGTCTTAGATATGGCTTCTTTTCTTCTAGGACAAGAGTAATAATTCCAGCTGGAGAGCTTGAATTACAAATACAGATGACATCCCTGTAAGTAACTGACTCGTTTTCTAAGAACTACTTAAATGTACAAGATCTCCATAATTTAGAAATTAGTTACAGGGCATGTTCGAAGGTGCAAAAGGATTCCTGCGCTGTGACGCAAGTGCAGTGACCCTTATTCTTGCATGTGATGATGTTTACGAGAGTTGCTAAACTTTGTTTCGAATCTTCTTTTCATGCTCATCTGTGCATTGTCACACGGTCAGTATCAGTAATACATTTCCTCTTGTTCAGCTAGATATATCCGTGTCTGGTTCAGGGTGCTTTGTTCCCTCTGGCAAAGGCAAAAGCGTGTAATTCCCATTCATGTGGATAACCCAAAACACAATTCAGGAGCTGATATAACTAGAACACATTTATGCTTGTTTTCTGTTCTAGCCTTGGTCTGCTGAACAGCAGTTACTTTGAAAGATAGCTCCTGGGCCTGATTTTTATTTTTTATTTATTTGTCTTTTCCAGTGTTCCTTTCATCCAGCCATGGGCTTGCAGCAGAAAGATGGAGGAAACTCAGAGGTACGTAGCGCTTTGCGTCTTTCTCCGGGAAATGAAAAAGGATACCGTGTACCTGATACAATAACCTTCAAGTTTACAAAGGCAGCTGCAAAGAGTAAGGGCCACGGATGGAAAAAATCCTTTATGAAAGGAGACCAGGAATGACGGGCATATACTTCACCAAGGGAAATCAAGGCTAGATGTTAGAAAAACTCACCTTTAGTACAAAATAACACTTCTGGAGGAAGACGTGGGCTTCTGTCACTGAAAGTCTTTAAAAAAGATTACCATTAACTGGTTGGGAAATGCTTGTGAGTACTTGATCCTGCTCAGCGCAGAGCAATGGACAAGGTGGTCTCTCAAAGTCTCCTGTAGTCTTCATTAGTTGACGTATAGCTTTGTTGTGTTGCTTCAACCATGTATGCACAGTACTCTTAAAATGTGGTTGCATAGCTGTGGCAGTCATGGAAGCAGCGTAAGGATATGCCACCAAGATACAGTTGCTCCTGTGGAAATGCCAGTCCTTACGAAACGCTGTCAAACTGCGGAGCTTGCAGCAGAGCAGGAGGTGACTCTTAACTAATTATAACAGGGATGACTACAGCGTTCATAGTGTGTACCACAAACAAGTGTACTACATGCTGTCTGCTTCATTGATGAAGGTAGAAATGCTTCATGCTGGTACAGAGCTTTC